>NW_022145598.1:27878157-28160648 GCF_000002235.5 Strongylocentrotus purpuratus
TCTTATTGCTAGGTTACAACGTTGTTTTACATTTGCAATTATAATTTCCTAGTTTTATTCACTCTCTACAGTCCCGTACTATCCTTTTTCAGTCTGTAAACAACTTTGCAACACGAAAACAATGATGAACAGGGTTTTACTTCTCGTATAAATTTATTAGAAGTGCCCTATGTCATTTTGCACGAAGTGATACAAAGGGCCTTTCAAATTTAAGTCTATTGAAAGCATTCCCCCACCTAGCCTGTATGACCGAGCAGAATCATTTAGTGCTCAACAATAAAATCCACAGTCTTGGCTAAAGAGGTCCATTATTTGTTTGTTTATTTAGTTATTTTATTAATTGACATTGTACAGTACTATTAAATATCAGGTATATTGGATGCTCTGTTTTAAATACAGTCAAGATTGCCGAGCAATGAATTACATCCTGCTTCTTGTCCTCAAACCATATCTTTCTGGTTTTAAAACGGTATCATTTGAATTTCCATTTCCAAGCATTATTTTGAACTGTCCCGAAATTGTTTCCTTTCTTGAAATCAGACTACAGCCCCAGTCTAAAGTGCTTGTCCTCCCAGACAAGGACAAAGAGCCTCTTCGGTAGGTTTAGGGACAATGCATCAAAATAACGCGGTCATTGTTGCAATGTCAGAATGCTATTATTACCTCCTCTTTGGTAATCCTCGCATTTGACCAAACAAAAGTCACTCAATGAAGGGAGGGTCAGGTTTGTTTTCAATTCACTATATTATTGATGCCATGTCAGAAAGAGCTGAGTAGTTTGTTACGTAACTATTCAAAAATTGCAGGTGCAAGCTATTGAAAACAGAATCGAATAGCCAAGCTTCCCTATTCATTGGTGCCCTGTTATAGAATTCGTAGCATATACTGAATTGAATAGACCCGTGTTCTATTCATTATACTATGTGAGGGCAGTGGCCTCTTGTCATATCACTTTAAGTTTAAGTCAGCAGTTTGCAAATTAAATGAAATAAACATAAAAACCTCACTTTATATCAGTAATATCAGTAACTGAAAGAAAAAAAATACGGGCAATCTTGACAACATCGGACTACAAAAATGATGATAATAATGCATCCCGAAAGCGTCAAATCAGTAATCGGCACATTTTGTAAAGTCATTAGCATGCAGAAAGTGTTAACAACAAAAAGCGAACCAGTTATCACGGTGAGGCAAAATGGTCTTGTGGATAAAAGTGATCACTTCACAATGCAATGTACTCGGTTCGAGTCTCAGTTTCTCCTTTATATAAACCCATGTTATTTTTTTTTCTTCACTCCATAATATTGACTTGTCATCTCTTTTTAAAGGGGACACCCCCCCCCTCAACAAAGAAAAAAATAGCATGTAATACTCTTTCTTTAACAAGCGACTCTCTGAATTAGTCAGAAAACATCTTTTGCTACATCTACAACAATTAGTGTAAGTATGAAGAATACATGAAGATTAGCAATGTGACACTTTTAGTTCTAGTGGGTAGGCAATCGTCCTTTTTTTGGTTAACTGGAAGGTATCGGGTTCGACCCCCAGCTGTTGCGTTTTTTTCTTTTGCTACATCTACAACAATAAGTATAAGTATGAAAAAAAAACATGGAGATTAGCAATGTGACACTTTAGTCTAGTGGGTAGGCAATCGCCTGGTAACTGGAAGGTATCGGGTTCGACACCAGCTGTTGCTTTTTTTTTAATCTTTGAAAAAGAAAAAACTGATGTCAAACCCATTTTGATCTCACTCAAAGTCCATATTTATTGCTATTCTCTTAATTGATCTATACAATGAGCTTGCAATTAACTTGTAAGCAAGGTAAAGTATTATATTTACGAAGTACAAGAAGGACAGGAATCCTGTTTTATCTATTTATCAAACATTATTACATTCAATACTTTTTCAGTCCCAATGAGAGAGAGAGAGAGAGAGAGAGAAAGAGAAAGAGAGCCAGAAAGAGACAAGTGAAGAGACCCAATACACCTCATCAGTGTAATAAAGTCTGATGATCTTAATCTACATACTTACTTCAAATATTTTGCCGGGCAGATATTATTTATTATAAAAACAAACCAATTTGGAGTTTTATAATAAATATTATTGTTGTTGTTGTTGTTGATGTAAAACAATGAGAAATAGGGACCTTTTGCGGGGGGGGGGGGAGCAATGTAGAAAAAAACTACAGGGGGCCTTGGGATTTTTATTGGGGGGGGGGTGTGTGGGTTAGGGGGGGGGGTGGGTATCGGCGGGATTCAGGATTTCTTAGGGGGGCCCAAACTTGAAATCAATTTGAAATTTAATGTGCTGAAATAAAAAAAAATCGTGCCGGCCGATATTTCAATCAGTGGTAGAGGGAGAAGGGGGAGGGGGGGGGGGGGGGGGGTAGAGAGCACTATTTTTTTGTTTGGCCCTCGAAAATTTGAAAAAATCACCCCCCCCCCCACATTAATCGCCAGGGGGGTCCATCTAGACAGCTTAGCTGGCAATCGACAGCTAGCTGGCAATCGACAGCTAGCTGGCAATCGACAGCTAGCTGGCAATCGACAGCAGCTGGCAATCGACGTGTTTAACTATTTTACAATTGTTTTACATTTGCCTAATTTCCTAGTTTTATTCACTCTCTACAGTCCCGTACTATCCCTTTTTCAGTCTGTAAACAACTTTGCAACACGAAAACAATGATGAACAGGGTTTTATTTCTTCTCGTATAAATTTATTAGAAGTGCCCTATGTCATTTTGCACGAAGTGATACAAAGGCCTTTCAAATTAAGTCTATTGAAAGCATTCCCCCACCTAGCCTGTATGACCGAGCAGAATCATTTAGTGCTCAACAATAAAAATCCACAGTCTTGGCTAAAGAGGTCCATTATTTGTTTGTTTATTAGTTATTTTATTTAATTGACATTGTACAGTACTATTAAATATCAGGTATATTGGATGCTCTGTTTTAAATACAGTCAAGATTGCCGAGCAATGAATTACATCCTGCTTCTTGTCCTCAAACCATATCTTTCTGGTTTTTAAAACGGTATCATTTGAATTTCCATTTCCAAGCATTATTTTGAACTGTCCCGAAATTGTTTTCCTTTCTGAAATCAGACTACAGCCCCAGTCTAAAGTGCTTGTCCTCCCAGACAAGGACAAAGAGCCTCTTCGGTAGGTTTAGGGACAATGCATCAAAATAACGCGGTCATTGTTGCAATGTCAGGAATGCTATTATTACCTCCTCTTTGGTAATCCTCGCATTTGACCAACAAAAGTCACTCAATGAAGGGAAGGTCAGGTTGTTTTCAATTCACTAATATTATTGATGCCATGTCAGAAAGAGCTGAGTAGTTTGTTACGTAACTATTCAAAAATGCAGGTGCAAGCTATTGAAAACAGAATCGAATAGCCAAGCTTCCCTATTCATTGGTGCCCTGTTATAGAATTCGTAGCATATACTGAATGAATAGACCCGTGTTCTATTCATTATACTATGTGAGGGCAGTGGCCTCTTGTCATATCACTTTAAGTTTAAGTCAGCAGTTTGCAAATTAAATGAAATAAACATAAAACCTCACTATTATATCAGTAATATCAGTAACTGAAAGAAAAAAAATACGGGCAATCTTGACAACATCGGACTACAAAAATGATGATAATAATGCATCCCGAAAGCGTCAAATCAGTAAATCGGCACATTTTGTAAAGTCATTAGCATGCAGAAAGTGTTAACAAAAAAAGCGAACCAGTTATCACGGTGAGGCAAATGGTCTTGTGGATAAAAGTGATCACTTCACACAATGCAATGTACTCGGTTCGAGTCTCAGTTTCTCCTTTATATAAACCCATGTTATTTTTTTTTCTTCACTCCATAATATTGACTTGTCATCTCTTTTTTAAAGGGGACACCCCCCCCCTCAACAAAGAAAAAATAGCATGTAATACTCTTTCTTTAACAAGCGACTCTCTGAATTAGTCAGAAAACATCTTTTGCTACATCTACAACAATTAGTGTAAGTATGAAGAATACATGAAGATTAGCAATGTGACACTTTAGTCTAGTGGGTAGGCAATCGTCTGATAACTGGAAGGTATCGGGTTCGACCCCCAGCTGTTGCGTTTTTTTCTTTTGCTACATCTACAACAATAAGTATAAGTATGAAAAAAAAACATGGAGATTAGCAATGTGACACTTTAGTCTAGTGGGTAGGCAATCGCCTGGTAACTGGAAGGTATCGGGTTCGACCCCAGCTGTTGCGTTTTTTTCTTTTGCTACATCTACAACAATAAGTATAAGTATGAAAAAAAAAACATGGAGATTAGCAATGTGACACTTTAGTCTAGTGGGTAGGCAATCGCCTGGTAACTGGAAGGTATCGGGTTCGACACCCAGCTGTTGCTTTTTTTTTAATCTTTGAAAAAGAAAAACTGATGTCAAACCCATTTGATCTCACTCAAAGTCCATATTTATTGCTATTCTCTTAATTGATCTATACAATGAGCTTGCAATTACTTGTAAGCAAGGTAAAGTATTATATTTACGAAGTACAAGAAGGACAGGAATCCTGTTTTATCTATTTATCAAACATTATTACATTCAATACTTTTTCAGTCCCAATGAGAGAGAGAGAGAGAGAAAGAGAAAGAGAGCCAGAAAGAGACAAGTGAAGAGAACCCAATACACCTCATCAGTGTAATAAAGTCTGATGATCTTAATCTACATACTTACTTCAAATATTTTGCCGGGCAGATATTATTATTTATAAAAACAAACCAATTTTGGAGTTTTATAATAAATATTATTGTTGTTGTTGTTGTTGATGTAAAACAATGAGAAAATAGGGACCTTTTGCGGGGGGGGGGGGAGCAATGTAGAAAAAAACTACAGGGGAGCCTTGGGATTTTTATTGGGGGGGGGGGGTGGGTATCGGCGCGGATTCAGGATTTCTTAGGGGGGCCCAAACTTGAAATCAATTTGAAATTTAATGTGCTGAAATAAAAAAAAATCGTGCCGGCCGATATTTCACTCAGTGGTAGAGGGGGAAGGGGGAGGGGGGGGGGGGGGGGGTGAGAGACGAGCACTATTTTTTTGTTTGGCGTCGAAAATTTGAAAAATCACCCCCCCCCCCACATCGCCAGGTCCCATCGACAGCTAGCTGGCAATCGACAGCTAGCTGGCAATCGACAGCTAGCTGGCAATCGACAGCTAGCTGCAATCGACAGCTAGCTGGCAATCGACAGCTAGCTGGCAATCGACAGCTAGCTGGCAATCGACAGCTAGCTGGCAATCGACAGCTAGCTGGCAATCGACAGCTAGCTGGCAATCGACAGCTAGCTGGCAATCGACAGCTAGCTGGCAATCGACAGCTAGCTGGCAATCGACAGCGTAGCTGGCGGCGGTAGCGGTAGCCCCAAAGCCATGTCCATTTAAAAACTGCATTCAAGAGCCTCTTATTGCTAGGTTTACAACGTTGTTTTACATTTGCAATTATAATTTCCTAGTTTTATTCACTCTCTACAGTCCCGTACTATCCCTTTTTCAGTCTGTAAACAACTTTGCAACACGAAAACAATGATGAACAGGGTTTTACTTCTCGTATAAATTTATTAGAAGTGCCCTATGTCATTTTGCACGAAGTGATACAAAGGGCCTTTCAAATTTAAGTCTATTGAAAGCATTCCCCCACCTAGCCTGTATGACCGAGCAGAATCATTTAGTGGCTCAACAATAAAATCCACAGTCTTGGCTAAAGAGGTCCATTATTTGTTTGTTTATTTAGTTATTTTATTTAAATTGACATGTACAAGTACTATTAAATATCAGGATATTGGATGCTCTGTTTTAAATACAGTCAAGATTGCCGAGCAAGAATTACATCCTGCTTCTTGTCCTCAAACATATCTTTCTGGTTTTTAAAACGGTATCATTTGAATTTCCATTTCCAAGCATTATTTTGAACTGTCCCGAAATTGGTTTTCTTTCTTGAAATCAGACTACAGCCCCAGTCTAAAGTGCTTGTCCTCCCAGACAAGGACAAAGAGCCTCTTCGGTAGGTAGGGACAATGCATCAAAATAACGCGGTCATTGTTGCAATGTCAGGAATGCTATTATTACCTCCTCTTTGGTAATCCTCGCATTTGACCAAACAAAAGTCACTCAATGAAGGGAGGGTCAGGTTTGTTTTTCAATTCACTAATATTATTGATGCCATGTCAGAAAGAGCTGAGTAGTTTGTTACGTAACTATTCAAAAATTGCAGGTGCAAGCTATTGAAAACAGAATCGAATAGCCAAGCTTCCCTATTCATTGGTGCCCTGTTAAGAATTCGTAGCATATACTGAATTGAATAGACCCGTGTTCTATCATTATACTATGTGAGGGCAGTGGCCTCTTGTCATATCACTTAAGTTTAAGTCACAGTTTGCAAATTAAATAATAAACATAAAAACCTCACTATTATATCAGTAATATCAGTAACTGAAAGAAAAAAAATACGGGCAATCTTGGACAACATCGGACTACAAAAAATGATGATAATAATGCATCCCGAAAGCGTCAAATCAGTAAATCGGCACATTTTGTAAAGTCATAGCATGCAGAAAGTGTTAACAACAAAGCGAACCAGTTATCACGGTGAGGCAAAATGGTCTTGTGGATAAAAGTGATCACTTCAACAATGCAATGTACTCGGTTCGAGTCTCAGTTTCTCCTTTATATAAAAACCCATGTTATTTTTTTTTCTTCACTCCATAATATTGACTTGTCATCTCTTTTTTAAAGGGGGACACCCCCCCCCCCCTCAACAAAGAAAAATAGCATGTAATACTCTTTCTTTAACAAGCGACTCTCTGAATTAGTCAGAAAACATCTTTTGCTACATCTAACAACATTAGTGTAAGTATGAAGAGATACATGAAGATTAGCAATGTGACACTTTAGTCTAGTGGGTAGGCAATCGTCTGATAACTGAAGGTTATCGGGTTCGACCCCCAGCTGTTGCGTTTTTTCTTTTTTGCTACCTCTATAACAATAAGTATAAGTATGAAAAAAAAAATGGAGATTAGCAATGTGACACTTTAGTCTAGTGGGTAGGCAATCGCCTGGTAACTGGAAAGTATCGGGTTCGACCCCCAGCTGTTGCGTTTTTTTCTTTTGCTACATCTACAACAATAAGTATAAGTATGAAAAAAAAAAACATGGAGATTAGCAATGTGACACTTTAGTCTAGTGGGTAGGCAATCGCCTGGTAACTGGAAGGTATCGGGTTCGACACCCAGCATGTTGCTTTTTTTTTAATCTTTAAAAAGAAAAACTGATGTCAAACCCATTTTGATCTCACTCAAAGTCCATATTTATTGCTATTCTCTTATTGATCTATACAATGAGCTTGCAATAACTTGTAAGCAAGGTAAGTATTATATTACGAAGTACAAGAAGGACAGGAATCCTGTTTTATCTATTTATCAAACATTATTACATTCAATACTTTTTTTCAGTCCCAATGAGAGAGAGAGAGAGAGAAGAGAAAGAGAGCCAGAAAGAGACAAGTGAAGAGAACCCAATACACCTCATCAGTGTAATAAAGTCTGATGATCTTAATCTACATACTTACTTCAAATATTTTGCCGGGCAGATATTATTATTTATAAAAACAAACCAATTTGGAGTTTTATAATAAATATTATTGTTGTTGTTGTTGTTGATGTAAAACAATGAGAAAATAGGGACCTTTTGCGGGGGGGGGGGAGCAATGTAGAAAAAAACTACAGGGGAGCCTTGGGATTTTTATTGGGGGGGGGGGGGGGGTGGGTATCGGCGGATTCAGGATTTCTTAGGGGGGCCCAAACTTGAAATCAATTTGAAATTTAATGTGCTGAATAAAAAAAAATCGTGCCGGCCGATATTTCACTCAGTGGTAGAGGGGGAAGGGGGAGGGGGGGGGGGGGGGGTATGAGAGCACTATTTTTGTTTGGCCGTCGAAAATTTGAAAAATCACCCCCCCCCCCCCCACATTAATCGCCAGGGGGGTTCCCATCTAGACAGCTAGCTGGCAATCGACAGCTAGCTGCAATCGACAGCTAGCTGGCAATCGACAGCTAGCTGGCAATCGACAGCTAGTGGCAATCGACAGCTAGCTGGCAATCGACAGCGTAGCCTGCGGCGGTAGTAGCGGTAGCCCCAAAGCCATGTCCATTTAAAAACTGCATTCAAGAGCCTCTTATTGCTAGGTTTACAACGTTGTTTTACATTTGCAATTATAATTTCCTAGTTTTATTCACTCTCTACAGTCCCGTACTATCCCTTTTCCGTCTGTAAACAACTTTGCAACACGAAAACAATGATGAACAGGGTTTTACTTCTCGTATAAATTTATTAGAAGTGCCCTATGTCATTTTGCACGAAGTGATACAAAGGGCCTTTCAAATTTAAGTCTATTGAAAGCATTCCCCCACCTAGCCTGTATGACCGAGCAGAATCATTTAGTGCTCAACAATAAAAATCCACAGTCTTGGCTAAAGAGGTCCATTATTTTGTTTGTTTATTTAGTTATTTTATTTAATTGACATTGTACAGTACTATTAAATATCAGGTATATTGGATGCTCTGTTTTAAATACAGTCAAGATTGCCGAGCAATGAATTACATCCTGCTTCTTGTCCTCAAACCATATCTTTCTGGTTTTTAAAACGGTATCATTTGAATTTCCATTTCCCAAGCATTATTTTGAACTGTCCCGAAATTGTTTTCCTTTCTTGAAATCAGACTACAGTCCCAGTCCTAGACAGGAAACAGAGCCTCTACATAATAGACTTCGTTCGTACGCCATTTGCTTTGAATATTCATTCATAGTATTTCGATAGCATTACGTCATCTTTCATACGCCTGTCCGGCATGCATTTCGAGGAACTTGTACTTTTCTATCGGTAGCGTACATAGAGATACATACTACTAAGCAAAGAGATTCGATCATACACAGTATGTCCTTCGTAGGAGGACTAGAGGGCCAACTAAATCGTGACCTTTGACATTTCATAGGTTTTGCATTGGATGAATTATTGGGGTTTTGTCCGATTTGAACGACGGTTTTGGAGGGTCAATGAATATTCATGAGCAATGACGTAAAAAATACGCCACTACTGTTCGTTGATTGGCCATCGAACAAAATGTTTATGTATTAGGTCATGCATAAAATTTTTTTCATTCCCAGAATTCCCTACGATTTGAGCACGAAAATGGCGGTTGTATGAACTGCGACTTTCAAGTTATTCAATTACGAACAATGAAACATTTTTCTTTTAAGTGAATTTCTATTATAATAGAAGTTTGTCAAGTACATCTTAGTGAGCAGAAAAATCTTCAGGCGAACATGACATCGAAGTGATACCCTATGATATCAAGAAAAGTAAGTAAAGATCCATTTTGTTGAAGTCTCTGAAATTATTGTGATGTGTTCGTCATTGCAGTGAGCGGCTCCCCGCATTGTCCAACGTATTACCCGGTTAACCCCCTACCCCATCCTCTTTTCTTTCTTCTGACCAAAGAGTATTAACTGATTGAATGAACTCTAATTAAGTCATCGACGGTAATATTTTTAGAAACAATCAGGATTTTACCGTAGGTTATTCATTAGAGCGCATCTCATAATTTTAAGTTCAGTTCATAGCTTGATTACCGATAGTAATCGGTCGTAGATGTGGACCTGTTGTAGACTGCGCAAATGGCTCATTGCTAGTCCAAGCCGATGAGATCTCGTCGAGCAGAATGTGATTTTCAATCCGCCGGTGCTAGCCGGCTGAAACCCAAGAAGCGACTGCGTTTCCTGAGCTGGCGCGGCTATGACTTTACAGTGTGTTAGTGTTACAGTAAAGCCTAGATCTAGACTAGTATTCATAGCATATTCTAGCCTGAATTTTCTGTCTCTTTCGTTCGTTAGCCTCTGATTTGGGTAGGGTCGGCTCCTCTCTTTAGCCGACCCTACCAAATCGGAGGCTAACGAACGAAGAGACAGAAAAATTCGGGCTATGCAGGCCTAACTTTAGATCTAGCAGTTGCACTGTCTTAAGTAGATCTAGATCTAGAAGTCTATAGAGTTCTAGACCCTAAACAGCATTTAACCCCGAATCTAGTATAGATCTAGGCCTAGATCTAGGGCTAGATTCTAGCCTAATGTACTCTACAAAAAATTCTAAATAGGGTCTAAATGCCTGATGTAGATTTCCTCTAGATCTAGGTGGATCAATGTGGAAGTTTAAGGAGGGGGGGGGGGGGTGCACAATCATTCTGTGCCCCCTTTTTAAGATGTGGCATAGCCATAGGGACGGGTCTAGATCTAGGTCCAGAGCCACCTACTAATAATATTAAAAATAGGCAATTAGATCTAGATCTATAGCTTGTAGCAAAGACTTCCAAAGCCATGGGTCTAGGCTCGTTTTGATCCACTAGACTAGACTAGTCGTGCACATGTGTCATTTATTGTGATCCAGGTCCAGATTCAGCTTAGTTTGAATGTAGATCTAGGCTAGATCTACCAACGACAACAAAAACAAAACAAAAAAGGTGTCTCTCCCCCCCCCCTCCCCACCTCCCACTTCCCCTGATTTCGCTGTTAGTTATGTCATTGTGCTTGTTTGAAATAATTAGTTTATTTTCAGGATTTTATGCCACTCCTTAGTTTTATGTTGGTGAGAATTCTGGATCCAACCCTACATAGACATGGATATTTCTTTCTCTAAAGGACATGAACAAAGTTATAAACAGATAACTTATGCATGCATTATGATATTAGCAGGAATCTTACTAAGTTTCTGTTTTCTTTTAATGTAGATGCTATGGAACAAAGAAGCAGATAATGATCACAGAAGTGCAACAAAGAGCACCAGGACCTGATCAACAAATGTATCTAATCAGGAACAGGACACCTAAGACCTAAGTTGAACTTTGGCAAGGTATGTTTGTATGAAGTTCGAAAATATTCAGGCTGTATATAAATCTAAGCCCATGCGAACACCACACTCGACTTGGACTATATACAAAGATTTGGGGAACTGTCATCTTGTGTTGCATTATATCTTGTAATTCTCAATTATTCTCTAGCTTTTTATTTAGGTGACAAACTATGGTGTTGCTACAGTTTATTCTCTCAGCATATTAAAAGATGTACTCAAAGGTACTTTTCCTAAATATTACATTATATCTAACAAACTTTTGTTCACAAAAGTCTAGCAAATAATAACTTAAAATAAATTGGAAATTACTTTTAAAATAATTGGAAATACATTTAAACCTTTACTCTTCTCTTCAAAAAAGGCCCTATCAGATAGACATAAGTTTATCATTTTTTAATAAAATTAAAATGCAAGACCTAAAAAAAGTGGGGAGGTACTATTTCTCAAAATCCAATATAATGCAGCAGTTTTAATCTTATTGATTTCTCCTCTCTTTTTGTTTTTTATTATGCAGGTTGTCCCATGCAGAAGGTTTGATTCCCAGGCTTCTTTTGTACAAGTCCCTTGTCTACCCTCATCTTGAGAACTGTTCCGGTGTCTGGGATCCCTACAACATCTCAGATGTCCAGGACGCTACTTCACAATGGGGACCACAAGAGAACCAGCAGTTTGACTGAGATGATCAGCACCTTTTAGTTGCCTACTATATCTACAACCACAAGGCACTCTGCAAGAAGACTGGGAATGGTGCACAAGATAGTCAATGGTCTCTCCGCTCTCCCTTGAAAATTTCCCCACTGCACTACTTATAGCTACTTGCGCCCTCTATATAGCAAACAATGCCTAATCGGTGCCTACTGGTCCCCCATGATCCTCTTTTTCTTATATTAATTGAGAGCTGATTTGATGAGATAACCACCTGTCAGTGACCTTGCAGGGTGGTCTAATCCCCCTGGCCAAACTAGTACAGACGGGCTTTAACAAATCACGAGCAGGAAGTACCATGACATGACCCTCCAGTTGCACCAAGCCAGAAGCGACATAGACAAGTTTGTATTTGCCCAACACTCTGTCCCAAAGTTAATGGAACTGACTTCCAGCAAATATAGTGCATGCTGACAGTCCAGCTGCCAGGGACTACTTCTGAGGCATCTACTCTCCTTATCCCACTTAAAAACAGTCTGTCTTCCTCACACCACTTGTAATCTTTAGTATTAGTTCATCTTCGTGAAAGGCTACAACGCCTTTTGAAGATTACCAGAAGAATAAGAAGAAGATATATCGAGGATCATGAAAGTAATCATATCTTCTTTTAAATGCGTGTACATGGAATATAGTTTTTTGATATTTAATCTTAAGTCAAGTTCTGACAAAAATATTAGGGATGCTGTACTGGATAGTAAATTGAAGGGGGGGGGGGGTTATAAAATTATGTAGTTCAATAGTAATACTGTAGTAATATAATTATACACTGTCGCTCATAAAGTTGGAATATTTTTGTTTTACCCTAATTTATGGAATTATTTTAAATATAATTTAAAAATAATAGATCTAGATAATAATATACATTCTCAGATCTTATTTTTAAATTATTTATAAAATAATTCCATAAATTGGGGTAAAACAAAAATATTCCAACTAATAGTAACAATAATGACAATGATCATGATAATAGTAGTAATAATAATGATAATACAGATAGTAGTAAAAACAACAACAATAATGTCCAATGTAAGATAAAGTACTCATAAAACTCAGTATATACCTGTTCTTTACATAATAAAATAGCATGTTGATATTATTGAATATTTTTTTCAAAATCTACAGTAAACTTTTACAACTGAAAAATTTGAATTCAAGAGACAGCCCCCCCCCCCCCCCATCCATTTGCCATCCTTTTGTTGATGTCATGTTGGATTTAAAAAGATCTTTATAGAAACAAAAAAAAATAAAAAAAAATAAATGAGTTCATAAATTTTAATAAATTAGTTGATACTGCTTAATTCTGTTCTTTTCATTTTCTTATTTTGTGAAATATATGTGATGATGCTGGTGATTATGATGATGTAGGCACTCTGTAATGATAATGCTGTATGACTGAGGTGAGATGGGGTCTGATGCAGTCTTGTGTAGAATTGAGTATGGTGTTCGACCTTTTGATGTTTGTTTATATCTGGTATCAGCGAGATAGATTTAACCATCTTTCCTAATGAGAGAAAGTGGAAATGTAACAAGAGAGTGGGCAAGACTAATGTATAAATACAGTATAAAAAATGGTTTACAATAAAGATGAGGGGGGGGGGGTTAAATAAAGAATAAGTCAATGCCAAAATGATGAAAGCATATAGGTAATTGGGGTGTGGATGGGGGAGGGAGGTTAATAGAGCCTATGGAAATGTCAATATTGGAAGGGGTCCCTGTATTGAAAATGTTACTGTTGGGGGGGGGGGGGGGCAAATTTCCCCAAAATCAGTGACGACGAATGCAAAAATTTAAATTTCATTGGGGATGGGGCACAATATGAAGAACATTGAAGTCGAGGTGAGAATGATTTCATTATTTGGACACTTAAAATATGAATATATCACTTGTTAAGTCGGCTAAATGATCAGTGCAGTTTTTCTGATTTAAAAACTATTTAAGTTAATAAACAAACAAAAAAAAGAGGTAAAAAATGAATTGAGGTACAACAGTGAAATGGGGTCATTATTTTTGCCTTTTAACTGAACTGAATTTTAAAAAATGTACTTTCCATCCTGGTGACAGTGAAGTTTGTGGCCCTAACTAAGTCAACCATTTAAAGTTTATTACCCCCCCCCCCCCCCTCCCCATATGGAAACGTTGTATCATCCGCTCAATCTGACTTGCGTGCATAGAACAAATAAGCATTTTTCCATAAAAAAGTGAAGTTTTCTAAAATGTGCGTTTCTTTCCAGCATTGGGGCGCCCGGAAGTCACTCGGGTAACATTTCATAAAGTATAATATAAAAAGACCATATGCAAATTTTCTGTACTTTTGTCGGAAAAAATACATTTATCCAGCACAATGTCGTCTCTTTTTGCGTTGGAGAAGAGCAAATAGCGAGTTTCAATCACACTTTGGCCGATCTCGCAAGCTCTCACTTGTTTCACTGTGGTCAAGAGACTTTGGGGCAAGCGGTTAATGAAAATACTAATCGTTAGCTTTCTTCTGGTATCAAACTTATTTTGATTGATTGTATAATTTTGTCGGAATAAAGGAAACAAAAATGCTCGACCAACAACTCATCAGCGTCTGAATTGACCTTTTGACCTTGAATTCCCTGATGCAAGCGCACTAATGACGTGATCTTTGCTAAATCGGTGTCTTTTATCGTAAAATGCGACACTTTCACAATGTTTATACATCTTTTTTAATTATTAGTAAGATATAACATATTTTTCTGATATCACTGAAGTTTTGGGTTTCATTTAATGAGTAATTTTAAAAAAAGAGCCATTTTATTGTTGTAATTTACTGGATCGTACCATTAAAGTTGCAGGGTAGAAAGATGCATTTTCCAACCGCGCCAAATTTAATTTACGTTCCGACATTATGTTAAATGGGTTCGTGTTGTTAAGAATCCACTGCTTTCTGCTCCAACAAACGTCCACATGCGGAGTCGTTTATCAACTAAATTATTCAAATTTATGGATGCTTCCTAGCTTCCCAGGTGTTTGTGTTGCTGTTGAAGCATTTCATTCACCTGCTATCATTCTTTGTACTCCAATTGCCAGAACGCAAATTTCATTTTGGTTTTATAGTTTCATCGGAGTCGTTTATCATATATAATTATGTATTCAAATTTATGAATGCTTCCTCTCCAGGTGTTTGTGGTGTTTATGCATTTCATTCACCTGTTATTATTCTTTGTACTCCAATTGTTAGAATACAAAATGCATTTTGGTTATATAGTTTCATGCAATAAGTAAGTCAATAAAAGAGTATGTTCTGCACAATAAAAACAATGTGTGTCCCTATTGTATAATGTAATGTGTCCCCTCATTTTGTAATAGTTAATTTACCCATTCACATAATGGAACTACCTGCCCGATGAAGCCATTGGCCTGTGACCCCTGAGCACTCAACACCGTGTGGGAGTCAGTTCGTGCTGATATTCTTTTATGAGACAAATACAAGCAAACGTTTCCATATGCCCCCCCCCCCCAACACACACACCTCCACAACTCTGCATGACCTTTGTTCTACATTTATCCGGCCCAATTATAGCCTTTAGTCAAGGCACTCGTGCTGTATTTCCCTAAACGCGCCTGAATACATAGACTAATCGCGCGACGACTGTGATCTGTGGGACGAGGTGCGTCAGCAGCTCGGCCTTTACTAACCTGAGTGGTTGTTGTAGTTTATTTCTTTTGTTTTGTATTATATTTCCGCTCCCGAATCAGGAGATAATTAGATGCAAAGTATCTTACCCAGAAAGCCGCCCAAACCGCCCCTTCCAATCCGACGCACCAATCAGAGTAGACGATTCGAGAAAACTTCATGCATATTCATTATCAACATGTATAATCATAAATACATTTTTGAGCGGTTTCAGAACGACGAAGGAGATCTCTTATCAAAGAGCCTTGAATATGCGGTCGAAAGGTTGAAATTATCATCTTTTAAGGAGTTACAATCAAAAGCTATAAAATCAGCAGTGAAAGGGGAAGATGTATTTGTTAATCTTCCAACGGGTTATGGCAAATCTGCGATTTTCAAGCCATTTCACTGTGCAAGGACTTCTTTGTGCGGACGACCACAGTCGCTGCCAGCACACCATCCCCATCGGCGTCTACTCCCGAAGCTGCCCAGAGTTCGGGGGCCGGGAGGTACTACTCACACCGCACTGCACTGTCCATTGAAGTTATCGTTTCACCTCTTATTTCTTTAATGAAGGAATGTGAACCAAACTTGTCACACACAATAAAATGATATCTTCAGTATAAGAAATAGCTAGGAAAACTCTTGCACAGGAACCATGCAGAATGTACTGCATAGAAGATATCTACCCTTTTTTGCACATCTATTACATTATAGACCTAAGCAGAATTACCAGAATTTGATGCCCTTTTCATTATTTTACTCACTTGCAGCTAGCTCAGCAGCTAGCCCTGCAAATTCAAAGCTCCATGAACGCATCGTTTTCACACGTACACAGATTCGAGTGTTTTATGGTTGTACAATAACAATTCCGACCAGCTGATCGTGCGAACCACTATGCGTAGGTTAAAATGAAAAACAAGGGAACAACATTTTACTATAAATCTACTAAAGTAGCAAAATAACAAATACCCTAGTCAATAAGTAGAATATTGTTTTTGATAAATTCATATTTTATTCGAAATTGAACTAGATATTATTTTTTTTTTTAGTACATTTGAATACCGATTCCCCCACAATTTCATGGACGAAGCCATTTTAAACACCGCGCGGTTAAAACAATTAGGATTGGCCACGATCATCACTAGCTGCTGTATATGTAAGACCCTCATGCATATGCACATAATGATGAGCTCCGCAATTTAGCAAAGGCCAAGCCGCTGAAGCGGCTCGGTCCAGCGATCACTGCTGTAAAGCCACACTGCGTTAGTCTATTTTCAGACCCTGCTCGGCAGACAAGCAGCGCGAGGCCTTGTCCAAAGGCTAGCCCAATTAAGGATTATGTCGATATAGTAACGCATGCGCATTGTCTTTTTTTCATTGCGATAATATGCTAATAAGTGGAAAAGAGTCATGAATATTCAAAATTTTAATTTAAATATTTTGCGCGCTACGCGCAGTCCAAAATCCCCATTTCGCTGGTGCACTAAAAATTTGTCGTCTTCATAGGCTAATACATGAAAAGTGGAAGCAGTGTGCACTTTTGACCCTCCAAAATCTCCCCATGGCTAGACGGATGCAGAAGCGGAGTTGAACTAATATACTAAGTACTAGCAGGACCCGCGGAAATCCGCGAATTCTAGAGGGGGGCGGGGGGTGTAAATAGATATATAGAGACTGTCTAAATTAAAACCACCAAGAACTTTATTTTCCATTCAGGCCATTAAGAAAATATACATGTTCAGCGTCCCCGCCCGCTTCATTTTTGGGGGCCACCTCCTATATATTTTTTTTTTTAAACAGCTTCCCCGCCCGGTTCCTTTTTGGGGGCCGCCTCCTATTTTTTTTTTTTTGAAATTTTTTTGATTTTTTTTTTTTTTGTTGAATTTTTTGATAGAAAAAAAAACAGCGTCCCCACCCGCTTCCTTTCTGGGGGCCGCCTCTCCTATTTTTTTTTTTTTTTTTGAATTTTTTTTTTGATTTTTTTTTTTTTTTTTTTTTTAAAGAAAAAAAACATGAAAAGCACTGCTAAAATGTATTTCTGATCTTAAAAAAGAAAAGAAAAAAATTGTCGGCTGCCATCTTGAAAAATAGCCTGAATGTCAGGGAAAATGTACGGAGCAGCCATTTGAAAGAAAAAAAAAAAAAAAAAAAAAAAAAAGGGCCTCGATCCTCCTTCCCATTTTTCAGAAAAAACAGGACGCTAAACATGTTTTTTTTTTAATTTGGCCTTATAAAAAAATTTAAAAAACGATCCAACTGTACCGGTAGTTATTCTTTAAGCCACTGGAACTGCGTAGAGTTCCGTAGTGTGGCGTACCGACTACGCAGAAATTAGGCTGCGTATTAATGGAAAAATAGTCCCTGCGTAGGTTATGCGTAGGCTGGCGTACAGGTTTGCTTATATGGTTGCTTACTGTGTGGAAAGCTTTTACTGCTTTGACGATCTGGCGTAGGGTAGCATAGTGTTGCGTAAAAAGGCGTACTTTCTGCGTCAAGTTTCTACGCTGAAAGTACGCGAAAAAAATTAAACATGTTGACTTGTTTTCGTTCATCTTGCGTACCCCTTTCTGTCCCTCAGCATATAGTAACGTAGGCCAGCGTAGTTGGTAGCAACACTACGCAACTCTACGTATTGACCCCACGCCAATTAGTGACCCGCAAGTGTCACAAATAAAGTATTAAAAATATGCTCATCTGACCCTAATTAAACGCCTAAAACCCCCGAGCTTTCGGGGGTTTATGGCCCCTTGAAACCCGTGGACCCCACGCCTATATTGTATATACACTCAACTCGCTGCGATCTGATCTCTCCCCCCCCCCCCCCAACTTTGAAGAACGTAACCCCCGAGCTTTTGGGGGTTTATGGCCCTTGAAACAAATATACACTCAACTCAGGGTTTCAGGTTTCCTTCTTCATAATTGCCTATTTAAAAAAAAACAACATTTTTCTAGTTCAATAACTAAGTTTTCATGCATTGATTTGATGCAAGAACTGTAACATAATAGACCCTAGATTGTGATTATTTCTGACCATAAATTTCGATAATTATTTTTCAAAGTAAAATTTTCACAAGAAAATCAGACAGTCGTTTAAAAACGTAGACATTAGTAATACTTTTACTAATTCTAAGCTCAGGTTTCGTAAATCTATTCACGAAACTATATTGAAATCGCGGCAATAATGATGCAAACCAACAGATAACAATTTCAAAGTGTCAAATCTCTTCGACTCGAGCTCAGCTCAGCTGTACTCACACACATAACACTCCAGCGTAACTCCACGAAGCTCGAACACCGGCGCCGCAGGCCTCGGACGCCTGCGGTGCCGGTGCCGGTGTTGGAGATTCCTGGAGTTACTGCACTGTGATGTGTGGTGACTGAAGTTAGCTTGCGACTGAATTGTCAGTCCAATGGTTTTCTTGTCAAAACTTTCCTTTAGAAAATGATAATCAAAATTGAGTATACATGGCCGTAATAATCACAAAATAAGCTTTGATTTCATACCTCCATTCACGAAAACTATATAAAAATCGCGGCAATCATGATGGAAATAGGTCTCTAAGTTTGGACGTCGACGGGAAGCCCCGTGTATCTCTTGTGCAGCTACTACATGCAAAGCACATCCTAGCTACAACAAAGCACATCCTATAGAAAGATGCTTTACTCTCGGTAATCCCGCCCTTTGCATAGAGCATTTAATACGCAACTTAATGTGAGTGGATAGTCATCGGTCGTGTGTCTAGGGATGTAATGTTGAATATCCATGAGGTATCTCTGTCGTCACGCATACGCAAGTAACTTATATCGGTCCATTCGCGATCAGCCGCGATTAGTGCATTTCATGATGCCGACGCTTCCGACACTTGGTCTCTGGGACATCCGTAAGGCATCTAGGTCGGCGGCAATATCCGGAGGGTAGGTAATTCCAAACTGTACGCGCCTCACGCATATCATGTATGAATATCACGTCTGTTTTCGCCTGGACGTCGACACGGAGGGGGACCTCGGGCGGAGTATAGCCAATTCCACAGAGTAGACTCTCCCGCGGACGATGGCACGGGCACGGGTACCCGGGGGGGGGTTCAGGAGGAGATAGCCGCACCAACTTGGGTCGGCGATCTCATTAAAAAACAATAGAATACAAAGGCTCGCCGAGACGTCGCGCCCCCCGCGGAGCCTTAGCTTACTATTAGATATTCTCTATGGTAGCGTATGAACATGAATAAACATGATTTATGACGTCATGATACGTCATCTGCATTGCTCAACTTGCGCTGTGCACTGCACTGCGGTTCAGTAGCTTTGTAGCAGTCCTATGTATTTACTGAAATATGTTTCCTTGCCTAGAAGTTTAGTCATTGTTCTAATCCAGCATTGCACAAGCCTATATATTCAAAAGATAATATGGAACTGTCAATGACTTCATAATTTGAATTTATAGAATTAATGATAGATATGACTATTGATATGTAACCCGTGGCATAGTGGCAGGGGAAACCACTTTTAAATTATTATGCCAGGGTTCAGGTAATAATAATTATCAAAGGATTGACTGGCTTTACTCACATAGACCACCACACATTCTCACGTCTTATGTTGAGGTAAGTAGACTTTTAAATAATGGTCGATAGGAAGTATAATTATATTTACTTAATACATGGTCCTTTAAAAAATATATAAGTATAACATTCATCATCATCAACAACAAATCAAACAGCAAAATATCAATCTCATTTTAAATCTACTCACGGTACCGCTACTTAAATCAAGCGAGGGGGTGCGCGCGAGAGCTCTCTAAAAGTTCAACAACGAACTGGATCCGATTCGAAGTGCGATCGTGGTTGTCGTCCTCTGGATGTCCAGTTGCAACTCCCTAGCTACGTCAGTCATGCTTCAGATGATTAGGCAATCACCACGAACACCGTCACTGCAACTTGTTGAATCAATGAAGTTCTGTCATTGACCAGAAGCGGATCTAGAGGGGGGGGGGGGGGGGGGGGTGGGGGGGGTGGGGGTTTGCAACCCCCCCCCCCCAAAAAAAAAAAAAAAATCCGGGGACCATTTTTTTAAATCTTATCTTTTTTTTAAAACTTGTAATTTTATTTTATTCTATTTCTATGTATTTATTTCATTATTATTATTATTATTATTATTATTATATTATTATTATTATTATTCTATTTTTGGGGGGAGGGGGGGGGGGGGGGGGTGGGGCGAACAAATGTCACAGAGTCCCTTGCCCCACCTCCCCCCCCCCATCAGCTTTTTTGAGGACACGGGCCACCGCCGAAGTGAGAAAAAAAAAGAAAGAAAAAAGAACGCACGCTGGAGAGAAACCCTTTCAAGTGCAAATATTGTGAGAAGATTTTCAACTCATCTGGTAACTTAACCAAACACATGATAACTCTGGATATAACTGTGTATTTAACTGTTACTTGATTAAAAAGACGTTATCATGCACTGCTTTTTATGGTCTCCATTGTATTAATAGATGCCAGGAAAACATCACTTACGGGGTTCAAAAAACCACCCCCAAAAAAAATCGGCTCGCGCTTCGCGGCTCGTGGACGATGCTCCGCATCGTCATTATTTTGGTCAACCCCCCCCTTAGCAAAAAGCTAGATCCGCCCCTGTTTTGACTTATGAAGTTTCGTTCAGCATTCTGTGGCCGTCAACACCCCTTTATATCGACTAGCGAAGAACGATGCTTTGTAGTGTATTCTGATTTAGAGTCTTAGTGTTGCTCAGTAATCACAATGTTCCCATTTTGATTCCGCTTCGGAATCTGAGTTCTTAGTTCTGGGCTCTGTCACTATTCTCGGTATTGATTCTCAATCTGACTGATATAGTTCTTCTCAATTCTTCTAAAAGTCTGAGTTCTACATTTCGATTCTCAACCCGACTCTAACAATTATTCTTGTCAACTCTTCTCCGTCGATTATCTTCGCCGATCATTCTTCTGAGGAGCTCTCCTCCTTACACGCACTTATACCACATTTACAATACATGGACCAGTGTAGGACTTTCCTAAAATGTTATTGGACAACAGCAGTGGCGTACCTGGGGTACTCCGTCAGGGGGGGGGGGGGGCAAGCGACCGAAACAAAACAAAAAAAGGCGATGCTAATTTTCACTTCTGGCGAGCGAGCGAGCAAAAAGAAAAATCTTTAAGTAACGTTTGGTATATAAACTGGTATTGTTGCAAGTTGGGGTGGGAACATTCACTTGTTAGCGACGTTAATTTCATTTCTTTGCAAACGAGTGTAGCGAGCAAGAAAAAAAATCACTTCTTTTTAATAATTGCCACTTAAACTTGGTTCAATTGTCCCATGCAGTGCGCGCGGGAACAATATTGTGTTTAGGGTGATTTTATACCCATTTTAGCTAGCGAGCGAAAATACATCTTTCTCTCAATGAATTGCTATATAAAATTTGTTTCATTGTTGCAGGTAGGGGGCGGGCACAATCATGTTTAAGGCAATGTCAATCCCATTTTGGCGGGCAGGCAACCCCCTACATTTCTCTTTTAATGATATTGTAGCAGGTTAGTGGTGGGCACATAATTCCACGAGCTAGCGAGCGTAGCGAGCGAAAAAAAAAAATCACTTCTCTTTTATAGGGAAAAATGGTACATAAAACTTGGGTTCATTGTTCCATGTCATGATTATTAAAAGCGGTGTTATTTCTATTTTTGCGAGCGAGCGTAGCGAGCAAGCAAAAAAAATCACTTCTCTTTTATAGGGAAAATATGGTATATAAACTTGGGTTCATGTTCCATGTCAGGGACGTGATTATTAAAAGCGGTGTTATTTCTATTTTGGCGAGCGAGCAAAATTTTGTAATGATAATTGGTTCATAAATTTCAGATTTTTTTTTTTTTTTTTTTGCAGGGCAGGGCTTACACAACCATGTCTAAGGTGATGTTAATTCCGTTTTGGCGAGCACGAGCACACCAAAACTTCTTTGAATAACGTTTGGTACATAATTATTAACTGGTTGTTGCAGGTGGGGCGGACACGTTAGCGGTGGCAACTCCATTTTGGCGAGCGAGCATAGCGAGCAAGCAAAACAAAAAAATTCTCTTTTAATAGAAATTAATAAATAAACTTGTTTTATTGGGGCAGGTCAGGATGGACGCAATCGCGTTTAACGCGATTCAATTCCTTTTGGCGAGAGGGCGAAAAAAACTCTCCATTTTTAATGATATTGTTGCAGGTCAAGGGTGGGCACAATAATGTTTCCAAAGCAATGTCTATTCATTTTATTTGCGAGCGAGTGTAGCGAGCTAGAAAAATGAATTAGTCTCTTTTAGCAACATACGGTGCGTCCCAGAAAAAACGAAACCGAGAAGTATCGATGTTCTATCATAACTTAATCACAACTATAATTAATGAATGATACATATTTGGAAAGCTTAGAGTCTCCTCTTTCATGTGATGCTACTCAGATGATGCATATTTCACGCATGAGTGATTAAAAGCAATTTGAAGAAGGAAACCAACATATTGCTCCGATGTCTCATTTTCGCTCGCGTGACATTGCCAGCACAAACCACTGACCTCTACCTCCTACACGGAGTTATCGCACATTCCATTCACTATACGTTACGTACTAAAAGGCTGTATTGTCTGACCGTTCATGAATATTCATGTTTTTGCTAAACTCGGCAAAATGTTTGCTTTTACTAAATGGAAAAATTACGGGGGGGGGTTGGATGAAATGGACAAAACGAAATAGGCAGAAGTGATCTATGATAATTCATGCTTTTTATGTTTCGTGTGCTCGACCTATAATCTTCAAATCGCTTGGTAAACTGAGTCCAAAGTTAGACTTGTTTCACATGTGTTTTATAGGCAATGACGAGCTTGCAACCTATTTTGAAAAATTACGGTGGGTGAACTTTCAAAGTCAATTAGACATGAGGGCTCCAATGAAAGAGCTAGTGATAACGTACGTCGGGGTGGATGTGCTTTTCGTTTAAACAAAAAATGAATTTTAACGATTTTTTAAAAAAAACGTCCATCATGTTAGGCTGCTGAATCTGACCATGCTCTGACGATAGGGGCGTTGTGAAATGAGACTAAACGGAGCCATATGAAAGATTTGGCGGGCGGTATCTAGATTTCGAGAAAAAAATTCACATTTCTAGAAAGTGAGTTTCTGCCCTTTTATATGACACCTCAATCAGGAAAAATGAGCGAGGAATGGACAAAGTTCTGTTTGTTTAAAGTAGTGCTTGCTTTCCAAATTTTATTAAACGAATTCGTTTTCACGGTTGCCTGCCGTATCCAATAAAAAGAAATTACCAAAAGACTTAACTCCGTTTCATTGACCAATCAGCCGTAGACGAGAGTCTTCATGCCATGGCTGATTGTCAACGAAACGAAGTAAGTCTTTTGTCAAATCTGCTTTTTGCTACGGCCGGCACCCAGTGAAAACGAATTCGTTTGTTAAAATTATGAACATGTAAGGGCTACTTTAAACAAACAGAACTTTGTTATTCCTCGCTCATTTTTCCTGATTGAGGTGTCATAATTATGAAAGGGCAGAAACTCAACTTTCTAGAAATGTGATTTTTTCTTCGAAATTCAGATACCGCCCGCCAAATGTCTTTTTGGTTTCCTTCCTTCAAATTGCTTTTAATCACTCATGCATCAAATATGCATCATCGGAGTAGCATCAACTGAAAGAGGAGACTCTAAGCTTTCCAAATATGTATCATTCATTCATTATGGTTGTGATTAAGTTATGATAAAACATCGATACTTCTCGGTTTCGCTTTTTCTGGGACGCACTGTATTGTGTGTTATTGTTGCCATGGTTGCAGGTCGGGGCAGGCACAATTGTATTCTAGGCAATACTAATCCTTTTCTTTTTTCAGGGGACGAGCAAGTGAAAACATTTAATACAAAATAGGCTAGCAAGCAGTTCGCGCCAGCGAAGAGTTTCGAATTTGTTATATCACTTATATTTTCCTATTTTCATTTGTTTTAATTTTTCAGGGCCGTATGCGGAATATTTTTCTGGTGGGGGAGGGGGAAAGATGCGTTAAAAGTTTTCGAAGAATCTCAAAAGCAAAAGGAGTGAAGGGAGTTCGAGCGACCGAACTGGTCAAGAGGGTACTTTTGCATTTTCAAAAGTAGAATTGAAGGATTTGGTATAGGCCTACACTACATTTTCAGGAAAAAAACTGTACGTTTTCAAAATATCTGGGGTCAACTGCCCCCCCCCCCCTGGTGCGTACGACCATGGTCTTTTTTATTTCCCCATTTTTATTCGTTTCCTTTTCTTTTCCCTTTTTCTTTCTTTTCTCTTCTTCTTCCTTTTTTCTTTCCTTTTTTTCCTTTTTTCTCTTTCTTTCCTTTTTTCTTCCCTTTTCCTTTTTTCTTTTTCTTTCCTTTCCTTTCTTTTCCTTTCTTTCCCCTTTTTCTTTCCCCCCCCTGGAGCCCGTCAGGGGGGGGGGCACTCTGCCCCCTGCCCCCCATAGGTACGCCAGTGGGCAACAGTTTGAGAAAGTGGGAAGGGTCATACAATATTAAATTCTCATTGGTCAACAGGTCCACTTCCTTTCATGTTCCCCCCGAACTTGAATTCAGGGAAATCCTACCAGTCCTACAGTATAGCCCGAAACATGACTCATAACTTTGATGGATTAGGCCATTTGACCAGTCTGTATTCCTGGCCGAAACCAAAACAATAATAAAATGGTCAAGGGTGTATTCCTCTTTTGTTATGTACATAAGAAAAGAGGAATACAGCCATATAATGATACTGAGAATCATGACGCCCACTACTTTGAAAACATTGAGAATGGCTGTGTAGAAAGACATATTGCCCCCAGGGGTAACATAAACTCACCCTTGACCATACGAAATTTGAAAGGAAATGGACATGAGAAAAGCACCTAACTAGGAATAACAAGCACTACGTGCAAAACGAATGCGATTTTCTGACGAAGATAAGAAGAATATTTATTGGGCAGAATGTGAACGAAAACAAGGCAATGACGAAGGTCGTCATTGCAATAACATGCAGCCTTTTCACACACAGCTAAAATTCATCGTATCTAGAGATGATTAGTATAAACGTGTTTAACTCAACAGTTTTAAACATGTTTATAGAAAATTTTCCCTGTGTGAACATCGTTTATACGATGTTGGGATAGATAATAATTTTACCCCCCCCCCCCACCCTGAAAATGATCTCCCCCTAAAAATTACCCAACTTATTATCGGGGTTGACTTCCCCTTTAATGAACAGGGGGTATTGTTCTTGGTTGTCCCGGGGGGGGGGGGGGGTCAATGTCCTATATAGGGGTTTAAGTTTCAGAGATGGGGGTAATTGTCATCGGGGGTAATTTTCTGGGCGTAGTTTGAGTCGTCGAGGGGTATTGTCCTTTGGGTAATTATCCTTTAGTTTTCTGGGGTGTAATTGTCCTTATTATGATAGGCGAATAAGGTGGGAGGCCGGGATTGAAGCCCCCCCCCCCCCTCCCCCCGAAGAATGTTGCAATGATGTTTGGCCGTTCGTTCGAGCAACCGACAATTTCGGGTAACGATGTGGTCTATTGATTTGTAATTTAATGTAGGCCTACTAGTCATGAAGTTAAATTTTGTGACAAAATTAGATATGATTGATATTAAGAAATGCTTGAAGTTCGGTTCTCCGACAGTGATCCCAATGACAAAAAATAGGTCCGGCTTTTAAAAAAGTTGCCAGGGTTGGTATAGATTTGCAAAAAGTTTGTATTCATGTTGTGTCGCCTTTTAATCCAGCGTCGTGGCTTTGTAGCGAAAAGAGTGCTTGTTTATAATACGATACAGGATGGATGCATAGGATTGATTAGGTTTTGTTTTATATTATATACCGAGTTTATTATAGTCTTTTTTAATTTATTCCCTCAAGTTTCTTCGATTACATCCCTCCTTTTCCCCATTTTTCTTTTAGTCTCCCTCTTCAATTTTATATCCTTCTTTCTTAATACTTCTATGCTTTAGGCTATAATTATTTTTCAATTTTTTTTTCAATTGTTTGTGTGTTATCTAATTTTACCAACATGACCAACATGAACCATGACATTTTCGCTGCCATAAATTTCCCTCAGTTGACTGTGAATAAAATAAATATAGGGGTAGAAACTAAAATCCCAGTCTGTTGTTTCATGTGAAATAAACCTATATGAATGGCTATCGAAAGAGTAGTATAAATAATACATTAAGGGCATACGCCTGTCAGGCCTTTCAAATTGCTAAGGTGATTCTTACGTTGTTAGTTTTGCGAAAGTTTTATGGCGAATAAAAGGTGAACATTTTTCATCTCTATCCATAACATAAATATCTCTCGGCAATAAAACGAATGAATATTGAATAAATAAATAGATGAATGGATGAATTTAACATGTAGCATTATGTAGAAAATGTGGGGGGGGGGGGGTGGGGGTATAGTGCCAAATTTAGAGAAGGACAATTTTCGGATGTTACTTTTACTTTCAATCCAAAACTTTTTTTTTTAACTGAGGTCTCCTTTACGTACGTTGATGCCACTAAAATGCAGAAATTGCAGGAATTTAGTTGTTCTCGGTAATGTCAGCAAAATACTTAGAGACTAGCTTTCAACCCTCTTTGGTTGTTGAAGTGGCTATAACGTGAAGGTGGTGCCCCCCCCCACCACCCCTTTTTGCCGTTTATTACTACATTCTTTGCAAAAACTGACTTGCCATGGAAGTGAATCGACGACTTCGTTTTCAAGATCATTTCGGAAAGTTTTGTCTTTCAAGTTGAACTATTATTATTGAATGCATAAAATACTGCATAATTTAGAACAACTAGAAAACAGAAAACACAACAACTTGAAGTCTTGAACAAATAATCAAACAGGAAACCACATTTGCGTCACATAGGCCTACCCTAAAATTGTAATGATGATGATTAAGACGATGTCGGCGATGATGATAATTCCTATGACGAAAATGCTATGCTTTTCCAACCAATATCCTAAAAATATACGCTAATTTATTTTTTAATCAAGATTTGAGAGATGTCGAGAATAATTTGCAGTTTAAAAAAAAAAAAAAAAAAATGAAGTGCCATTACTCTCTTTCCAAAGTGTTTACTTTAATAGTGGTAGTTTTTTTTTGACAAAATGTTGTTATTGTGGATTTTTTTTTCTTCCCCTCTCCCGATTAGCGATAGAACACTGAAGATTTGACTGAACACATTATTAAAACATCATAGACAAGTCGCAGGATTTTCCAAAGGCAGTAAAAAATTGTTTTTCCAGATCAGAAACTGATAAATAACAGTGCACTTGCATTAGGCCTACAGAGGCAAGGGAAGAAATAAAGAAAGAAATATCAATTATCAAAATAACATGTAGATCGAATTCTACTGGGAAGCAATTTGATTTGGCCTAACGTGTACCCGAGATGTTTCCTTTTTCTATACTTTTGATGCGCGCCCACCATCGGGCGGAATTAGGGCGGGTCTAGGCGGAATTAGGCAAGGAAAATGCCTCACGCAGACGGCGCGCTACGGACAATCGCTTATGATTTCGGGCGTAAGAATGGCATAGCTAGATTTGCTAGAATTTCGGCAACAAATTGGTATACATTAGCGCCTGTATAATTCATTTTCAGAGAAGTTATCTGAGAAAAACTGCCCATCGGGCGGAAACCGGGCAGGGTACGGTACGCAAAATCAATGTAGATCTCGAACATCGCGCGGCGAAGAATTATAGCAAACAATTCGAGTCTACACGGAATGACGTCAACCAAGTCCGTGCGGCGCGGGGGCTCTTGACCGAGGCAAATTTGGGAGGGGGCGGCAGTTGTACTGTAATTTTCATTTTTCTCAGTAATGAAAGGGTATTTAATTTTTTCTTTCTTGTATTTGCATTTTGTGTTTCATTAGCCGTCTGTGGATGTATGGTTGTGTACGCTCCGGTCAAGGTCTTTAAAAGGAGGCTGATGTGATTTTCGTTATAAAAAATATATAAATAAAATTAATGATTTTGTTTGTATAAGTCAATAGGCAAACACATTCAATTCAATTCAATTCAATTCAATTTTATTTCATTCAGTTTAAAAAGACAACATTTCATATAACAACCAGCTATATAACATAAAATACACATTACGAACATATTTGACATTTGGACATAAAGTAAACTGAATAGGTTGCAACCTGAAAGGAAAAAGATAATCCTTATATAAAGGTTGACCCTTTTTTATAATAAACAAATATGAAATATATCCGTTACTAAACATTATACTATACTCAAATCAAGACAACAAACATACATACAACAAACAAATAAAATATGTCTTGAACTTAAATGATTATTGCAGTTTATCTAAAAGAAATTTCTTATACCTACGTTTAAAAACATTTACACTAACAGATATATGAATATAATGGGGAAGAGTGTTCCATAAAAAGGGTCCTTGGAAAATAATTATTTTTTGGTTTAGTACTGTACGAGTCAATGGCAAGTGAAATTGTTTAGCATTTCTAGTATTATAACTATGAACATTACAGTTTAAAATAAACAATTTGGAAATAGAATCAGGGATAAGATTGTGGTGACATAAATACATAAGAACACCTACTTGTAATAAATATACATCCCTATATTGCAACATGTTTAATGAGTAAAATATTGGATTGGTATGGGCAAGAAAAGAAGAATGATTAATAATTCTTAATGCACGTTTTTGTAATTTAAACAGTCTATCTTGATAAATTAATGCAGCATTGCCCCATACAATAATAGCATAATGTAAGTAAGGGTACACAATTGCATAGTATATCATTTTGAGTATAATTTTAGGGAGAGATTTCAATCTGTACATGACACCAATACTTTTAGATAATTTGTTGCAGATGACACCAATATGATTAGACCAGGAGAACTTATCATCGATAATAACACCCAAAAACTTTGCTGAAGAAACTCTCTGAATGTTTGCATTTTCTAGTTTGATTGTTATTGAGTCTATATTTAGTTTCTTTTTGGTAAAAATCATAAAATTGGTTTTCTTTTCATTAATGGAAAGTTTATTAGCGTAAAACCATTGAACAATTAATCCAATCTCAATATTAAATGTAGTTTCAAGAGTATGTTTGTTTTTGTGTGAAAGGAAAATACTGGTGTCATCTGCAAACAGAATACATTTTAAAATTTTTGAAGCATTGACAATATCATTTATATACAAAATAAATAAAAGTGGTCCAAGAATGGAACCTTGTGGCACTCCACATTTAATTAGCTGTAACTGTGATTTATTTTTATTTAATGCAACAAATTGTTTTCGATTTGATAAATAATTTTTTTAATATTTTCAATGTTATACCCCTAATTCCATACATATACAATTTATCCAACAAAATACTATGGTCAAGCGTGTCAAACGCTTTAGTGAGATCAAGAAATAAGCCAATTGTTGTTTCTTCATTATCTATTGCACTTCCCACTTTATGAACAAAATCTATCAAAGCTGAAGATGTTGAGTGTCCTGCTCTAAATCCATACTGGTTATTGTTTATAATATTGCACTTTGTAATAAAATGTAAAAGTCTGGTATAAATACACCTTTCAAAATTTTGGAAAAAACAGGTAAAACAGAAATTGGACGATAATTAGACATCACTTCTGGTGGACCACTTTTAAAAATGGGTATTACACGAGCTATCTTTAACGATGTAGGAAATTCTCCACATTTAAGGCACTGGTTGAATATTTCACTGAGATGTGCACTTATCTTATGTATAATCGGTTTTACTACTTTAATATCTATTTCATCATAACCTGTACTAGAATTAGGCTTAAGTTTGTCTACAATATCTATAATTTCTTTACTAGTAATAGGTTTAAAAAATGCAGTTGATCATTTTGAATTACATAATTTTTAAAATTATTATTGCACGAAGAAAAAGAAAGGTTCAAGTTATGACCGATGTTTACAAAATGTTCATTCAATATATTACAAATTTCCATATCAGTTGTAATTTTTTTTGCATTACATTAAATACATTTAATAACAGATTTTTTATTCTGCTTACCAAGAGCCTGATTGATAACGCTCCATGTTTTTTTCATATTCCCTTTATTATTATGCTGCGGGACTTCGCCAATAGGAGGCGCTGTTCACTAAGTCTAATCGTAGGTATAAGCTTCTTTCCGTTCATAGTAGAAAATACTAATCACCCTTTCCCGATGATGGGTTGTATAAAACGTGATAAAAGAAGTTTTCTAATTTCATTTTTTTTATCCGCACATTCTCTCAGTTTATATGTACATCACGTCTATTTAAATTCTCTCAATCATTTATACCGCTTATTATCATTTTTAAAATACATAATTAAAAATGTCTCTCCTTTCATCATCTCCTTCCATTCAAATCCATTTACCTTTTTGTATTTCTATGTCTTAAAAGATATTCTCTCACTCTTTTGTTTTCCTCTCTTTTAAATGATCTCACTCCCTTTCATTAAACAATTCGCTCCCTTTACCACCTTCGCTTATTCTTGTAATCTTTATCTGAGTCTTCCTTTCAAATTATATCACTATATCATACATCTCTTTCATGACAAATTTCTCTCACTTTAAATCAATATCTCCTCACATCCTCTCACTCTTTACCTCTTCCTTTCGAGTTCTCTCACTAAATTATATATTTCTTTCTTTACAACTTCTCTCAATTTCTCCTCTCCACTCTTTCCTATGTGCTGTGTATCTCTCTTCTTCTTACTCAAACAAAAACAATTGACAAGATACAAACTGAAAATAGATTATTGCACGTCAAACAAACATTTATTCACTAATGCTACTATTTCAATAACTTTAGATAATAAATCATCCTGTAAAAGGGGCAACACCATTGTTTCCAGATTAACTTTTACATCAGCTTTACTAACGGCAAATATTATCATTAGTTTGGAAAATAACAGTCCTAGCAATAGTCATGATAATAATAACAATAATTGTGATAATAATGATAATAATAATAAAATCAACAATACTCGTACGATTAATATTATTATCAAAATATAAAGCGCCCATCAAATTGTTTCTTGTTTTTTTAAATATCGTTTAACTTGCTCTTTTAAAAACCTATGGCAGTTTTGAAATTGCAAAAACACTGTTCATTACAAATACCCATTCACGAACTAAAATATACCCTCGTACCCTCACCATCGACAATATTTCCACAATACTAACGGTTTTACTCTTTCACACAAATCTGGCACAAGTGGAAGTTAATATGGCATTTTCAAAACAATGTTGCTCAGTGAAGGGTGTTTAGATTTAATCAATGTATCATAGGAAAGCATTACACTTCTACTCTATGGAAAAAGGAATCCTATTATACACGTCGTAAATATTCACAAGATCTATTTGTTTTCGAGTTTAATTTGTTATGGGACGCAGTGTATAAATAGTTAATGATTTATAAACTGAGCTTCTTACATTATATTATCTCTTGTTTTACCTTAAGTTTGGAAGATAAAGTATTGACTGTAAGAGGACATATATATATTTTTTGGGGGTCCCAACATTTGAAAATTTGGCCGATCAATATTTCTTTCATGGGGGGGGGGGGGGGTACGGTCAGCTTTTTGGGGTCACCAATTACCACAATTAAAATTTAAAAAAAGTAAGTATATGTATATTTGTATCATAGACCCTATAAATACTTTACCACACAAACTGCACTTTTATGTCGTAATCAAATATCTTTGACGTTTCATCAATTCATGAAGTACTAACTATTATTTTTCTATGAAGTTTGAAAAAAGTCTCTTGGCAATAAAAATGAGATTCTATAAAGCACAAAAAGAACAAACCACCACTAATGCTCATCATCAATATGATTATTTTTAAATTGCTTGAATGTAAAGATGAAAAGTGCTCTGTCTTTTAAACATCATAACTAAACACTTATTAACACTCTTTTTTTAAAGTGCTCTTCGTGTAAAAATAAATGCATGGAACTACAAAAAAAAAAAAAAAATCGACATTCCTAAAGATCTGTATATTTTTTTGGTATTTTTTGGTGGGGGGGGGGGGGGGGGGTATTCACTTGCCTCCATCTAGGTGTTCAGATGCAATCAGTGGTGCAACCAGGTGGTATGAACAATTGAAAGAAACCAATCCAATTTTTATATCCCCACTTCTTTCTCGCATATGAATCTTAATTGTATGGAGCAATCCTTATCCTGCCAAAGATCCAAACGATCAGCCACATTTTGATACCAAACCATAATTCGAAAACAGTTTCCATTATCATTGAACGATTCACTTTCAAAATTGCTATACGTAAGATTCGATCCATCTAGCCACTTTGCCTCACTAAGACTCGAGCCGGTCAGCCCGATCCAGTAGTCCCATCTGTGCTGAAGACTCCGCGCGATGAAGTCCTCTTCCTCCTGCGACTCGATGAAGACCAGATGGGATCCGTATTGGGAACAAGCTAAAACCGCAGAAGCTTGATCGATCTTGCAAGTGCTGAAATTGTAGAACGACCCGCCGAATTCATATTCCATCGGAGAAGATGAGCATGCTTAAAAAGATGAAAATACAATATGTAAATTACTCAATTTGAAGAAAGTAAACATAGTGATTATTTGGGTCGTAACTGAAATATTTAAAGAAATATAGATAATATAATGACGATGATATGATGAATATAATAATAATAATAATGATAACGAAAATAATGTTACTTAAAAAGATGCAAAGACATAATGTCAATATGTAAAGATACTTTGCTCACCATTACAGATTTTGGCAAATTCACAATGTTATTTCTTACAGTTATATTTATTTTTATGAATGAAAGAGGAGGGGAGGAGGGGGGGGGGGGAGGAGGGAGAGAGAGAGAGAGACAGACAGACAGACAGACAGACAGACATAGAAAGAAAGAAACACAGAGAGATAGAGAGACAGAGAGACAGAGAGACAGAGACAGAGACAGAGAGAGAGAGAAAGACAGAGAGAGGGAGAGAGAGAGAGAGAGAGGGGGTGGATTAGGGGAAGTGGCTAAACATATATAATCAAATGCATAACATCATTTCATTTTCTCTCTTACTTACCGGAGGGGGTGGTTTCTTGCGATTTTGTTGTGTCTGACACCGTGGTCCTAGAGCTAGTCGTTGCCTTGGTCGTCGCGTCCGTAGTTGATGATTCCACTGACTCTGAAACGTTTATACAAAAATGAAGTCATACGTTCAAAGGCATAATATTAGGAATGAAACCTCAACAGGAGTAGATGGCCAAAACGAAGAACATTTTTTTTAAATAAACTTTAACAGTTTATTTATTTTATGAGGTATAGCAGGACACTGGATTTAGTGGTGCTTTGACAAAGTCGAAGGGTCTTATTTTGCCAAATCATTTAACTGCTGTTAAACTCGAGGAAAAAAGAATTAGACGGTCACTTCCCCTTTAAAAAATGTTTTACCGACACCAGCGATAGGAAAGGACTTTTAAAAAATCAGATAAAGACTAAGAGAGAGAGAGTGAGACAGAGAGACAGAGAGGAAGAGTGAGAGAGAATGCGAGAGAGAGAGAAAAAGAGAAGGGGGTTATAGTGGCTAGACTCATTATTTTAAAAAATACAGGACGTCATGTTAATGTTTCTCTTACTGGAGGTTGGGGTTGCTTGCGATGTCGTTGCGTCTGACCTTACCGTCATCGTGGCCGTAGTGCTCGGCTCGGACTTTGTTCTGGTTTTTGCTGTCACCGACTCTGAATGGAATTAAAAAAATTAAAAAATGATCAAATGATTCGACGAAGGAGCCATGCAAAGAGGGGAGAAGAACAAGAAGAACGTTGTCGTTAACCTGTAGGCAAAAAGATAAAATACTAAAATTGACGGGCAGTGCCCCCTTATCAAGTGTTTTAGCGACGCTAATGAAAGAAGAACGAAGAAAAACAAGACTAGAACAAAATAAGAAATAGACGGTCATTCCCCCCCCCCCCCTTGATAACAATTTAGCGAAGCCCGTGACAGGAACGGAAAGAACAATAGAGTCAGTTAAAGACTGAGAGAGAGAGAGAGAGAGAGAGAGAGAGAGAAAGAGAGAAGGGGGATATAGTGGCTAGACCCATTATGATAATAATCAGATGCATGACGTCACTTCCATGGTACCATTGCCTAGACATACCAGAGGTAGTGGTGTTTTGAGAAGTCGTTGTGTCTGAGCGTTTCGTCATCGTAGTCGTAGGGCTCGTCGTAGGCTTGGTCGGCGCTTCCTCCGTTGACTCTATGATCACTGAAAATAACAACAACAAACAAACATAACTGACGTAAATGACAATGAATAACATTATTTTCATTGAAATATCTCCCATCGGCTGTCTCGAGGCGCTCTTAGTCAGGGTACGGGGATAGGATCAAGGGGAGGGGAGGGAGAAAAATAGAAATCGGAAAAAACTTTTCGTGCGGGAATCCGTCAGTTCTATCAAAAAGTTCCAAAAGAGGTATTTTCTCGTTAATCGTCATCTTCTTCTTCTTCTTCTTCTTCTTCTTCTTCTTCTTCTTCAGTTGCAGTACCGGCCACCGCCTAGTATTGTTGTAATGGTTAGACAGTGGTGGTTAAAGGGGGGGGGGGGCGGGCCCCCTCCCCTGGCCCAAAAAGAAAAGGAGTGGGGGGAGGTATTACGTTATTTTTTTGTTTTTAAGTGTTGTTGTTGTTGCTCAATTTTTCTTATGTCGTGCTGACTACCTCCCCCCCCCCCCCAATTATTCACCGCTAAATATTTTTTCACGAATTGGGCCCCCACCCCCGCCGCCAGCTGGATTCAACCCTGTGGTTAAGTACAGTGCAGAATGTATGTACAATGTGTGATAAAAGATACAGCGAAGTGTGTGCAAATAAAAAAAAAAACTGCGGAAATTTTGTTTACACCCTGAAGCGTGAAGCGCGGAAGCTTTTACGTTTCATTAAATCATTAGGAGAGAGAAGACGATTCGTTGTACCGTTCTCGAAAATAATCCTCGTCTTAATTCAGTTCCCCCCCCCCCCCCACTCCCGCGCGATACGCGGAAGCTTTTACGTTTCATTAAATCATTAGGAGAAAGAAGAGGATTTGTTGTACCGTTCTCGAAAATATTCCTCGTCTGAATTCAGTTTACCCCCCCCCCCCCCGCGCCCTCCCGCGCAAAGCGCGGAAGTTTTTACGTTTAACTAAATCATTAGACAAAGAAGACGATGTGTTGTACTGTTCTCGACTCTTAATCCTCGTTTGAATTCAGTTTTCCCCTCCCGCGCAAAGCGCGAAAGCTTTTACGTTTCATTAAATTATTAGAGAAAGATGATGATTCTTTGTACCGTTCTCGACTCTTAATCCTTGTCTGAATTCAGTTTTCCCCTCCCGCGCAAAGCGCGAAAGCTTTTACGTTTCATTAAATTATTAGAGAAAAATGATGATTCTTTGTACCGTTCTCGACTCTTAATCCTTGTCTGAATTTCAAATATGTTTTGTGTCTGCTCCTTTTTCTTCGTACGTCCTCTTCCTTTTCTTTCCTCTCTTTTTTTGGCCGGCGTTTTTTTTTTTTTTTTTTTTTTTTTGGGGGGGGGGGCCCTGGCTACGCGCCTGCGGTCAGATGAACATATTTTGATACCTTGTCCGCCCCCGGAAACTCAGGGGTTTAAGGCAATAAATTACTGTCAGATACGCATGCAGGGGCCCGCCTTAGTGCCCTGGTGGGGTCGAGGGTGCGGAAACCCTTGAATCTCAGGGGTTTTAGGCATTAATAAATGATTACGGTCAGATGAACATATTTGTATACCTTATTTGTGACACAGGCAGGAAACTGATTGGCGTAAGGTCCAGCGGGCGGAGCCCCCCTGATGCTCAGGGTTTTTAGGCATTAAGTTACCGTCTGATTAGCATCCAGTGGTCCGCCTTAGGGCCCTAGGCGAGGTCCAGGGGGCAGAACCCCCGGAAGCGCAGGGGTTTTAGGCGTTTAATTACGGTCAGATGAGCATTTTTTGATACCTTATTTTGTTGTGACACTGGCAGTTAACTATTCTTTCTTTCTTGCTCTCTTTCTTTATATTTCTCTTGAATATACTCCTTCTTCAAAAAAGGTGTGTGTGGGGGAGGGGGGAGCTGGAGGCTCCAGATCCCCGCCGTTCTGCGGGCCCTGACATGTAGGCATCTCAAGAAGCATATTTCTTGCCTGGCTTTAAATTTAGGAATTTGTCATTTTACAAACAAACGCATACAAAATATAATTTACTAAAAAATGAGAAAAAATTATATAATGTGTAAACCACCGTAATGGAATTAGAATTAAACCACGTCTAAATTTATTTGCCCCGAGCCCCCTCCCCGATCACAACAAATCGCAACTGATCTCCCCAACCTTTCTTCTTTCCCTTTCTCTCCTCTTTCCCTTTCCCTTCCCTTACTTTTTTAGGTTTGCTGGGGGTGGGGGGGGGGGGAGGGTGGGGGAGGCAAGGTTCTTTCGGCCCCCATGCTTCTCCACACGTTGTTGGCGGGATTAACCGCAAATGATCTATTTCCCCTTCTTTTAATTTTTTTTTCTTCTTCCTCTTTTTCGGTCCCTTTTAGCTCTCCTATTTTCCTTTCCTTCCTTCTCTCTTTTTTGTTTTAGCTGGGGCGGGGGGAGGCAAGGGCCTTTTACCCACCCCACCCCGATCCACAACTTATTGGCGGAAAATTTGCAACTGATACCCGGCCCTTCTTTTCTCTTCTTCTTCCTCAATTTTCGTTTCCTTTATCTCCTCTTTTCCTTTTTTCTTTCCATCTCCTTTCTTCTCTCTTATTTTTTTGATTGGGTGGGGGGGGGGGGGAGGCAACAGCCTGAGAGACAAGGCCCACCCCCCGAACTCCTTCTTCCCCTTTTCTTTTCTTCTTCCTCTTCTCTCTCTCTCTCTCTCTCTTTGCGGAGGGGGGGGGGGGGGGGGGGGGGTGGAGAGCAGATTTTGTTTGGGGCCCCAGAAATTCGAAAAATTACGTCGTCAGATATTTCGTTCAGTGGCTTGGGGGGGGGGGGGGGAACACTTTTTTCAAAAAAATAAAAAGTCTTCCCCCTTTTTTTTCCTTCTTTTTTCCCCTTCTTTTTTTTTCCCAGGGGGCGGGCCCCCCACCACCCCCCCCCCCTGAATCCGCCACTGGGCGAATAGATATATGCTGCACACGTAGCTATATTTTGGTAAAAGGAATTAACAAAAGTTTAATGCTAATCGAGGTTAGTCCCATATGTATAATATTGTTACGGCCCTCCATCCTAGAACGGGTCCTGGATGCTGGAGGGCTGGCCTGTCCCTTGCCTCTATCACCGTCATCTGACGAAGAATTTGCCATCCTGAATAATGCGAGCGGTTTCTATTTGGCTTGTAGTTTAGAGGCCCTGACGTGGCTCCGTTTTCCCAAAGTATATGAGTGTGGAGATGAGAGGTGTTTTGGATAGGTGGATGTGTATTCTCTATGAGAGGGTTATATACATCAGTCTATGGAGACTCAACTAATCACACGTATGAAACGATGGATTGTTTAACTGTATACTTTATTAATACAAACATAAGTCAACTTCTCCAACACGTTATCATAATTATAACACCGACACCAATTACCTGTTTTAATCTCAACAAGTAGTCAAGGCAGGGATTGCCTACTGTAGGAACTCTATTTCTAGCTTCCAGTCATTTTCCTTACTTTAGCTCAGCTGGAGCAAAGCGGAGAGTTCGCTATCTGACCAAGACGAGAGCTGGCATCGAAGTGCCGAAATATCTGCTGGTCACTGCTATTTATAGCTTTTGAGACGCTCTGAGAGCTGCTTTACGCATGGTGCGTCCGTAATCGCGCTCTGAGCCCTTACGCCCAAAAGCTTACTGCGCCCTCTACGTTTTCTGCAAGATAACTTAAATTGTGGCGAACTGGTTCGTTACAATATATACATAGTTATTTGACATTTAAACGCATTTAAATTTACATTATTTACAGAATGATGATAATAATATAATAACAACAACAATAATAATATGATTGCAGGTCCTCATAATGCTGTTGAGGCTATCAGGATGTTAACAAAACTGTTATTATTAAATGTTTATCAAAATAAACCTATTTTGTTCTTATAAAACAAATAAATAAATAAACAAACGAACAAAGACAGCATTGACCTCTGGACTGACCTGTGTGATGTGGTGTGGTACATACACCCACAGTGTTGTTTCTAGACTTTGTGTGGCAGTTGCGATACAAGTGAGTGGGAAAGTTGACAGATGTAAGCACTTGTTGTACAAGTTGCCCATTTCTTTCAACCACGGGGCAACGTTGTTGACTGAACTGCTCGCAACTCCGAGTTGACACTGCATGTCCTTCATGGCGAAAAAGGCAAAGTACAATTTGATGAGATATTTTGTGAATATGCAATAAAATAATCATAACAAATATCAAATCGAAAATTCCTACAGAAACAATAAATCAATTATAGATAAAAACACAAAGCGAAAATAGTTTGGCCTACAAACTTAATGCAAAACACATTGACATCATGCACATGAATTTGATTCCTGATTATCTTATTTCTTCCTTTTATCTTCTCTCTCTATAAGACGTAAATAGTATATGATAATAGTACTATATACAAAATTGTCATTGTCTACTGTAATCTTAGAATTTTGTAATACATAAACAAAGTAGATGATTATAAAAGAATGCCTTGATACAATAGTTCAAAGTTCTTACCAAGTAGCAGGCATCTGGTGAAAATTAAGAAGAAAGACTCTCGTAGCAACATGTTGGGAATGAATCGAGGTATATCCGTTCCTCATCAGTCGTTCGATATGATCTATTCTATACTCATTAGGATGTAAGCGCAGTTATAGAGACGGAACGCATCATTTGAATCATTGCTGCTTTTCCTACATGCACTCATTGGCGTAGCAGGAGACCAGCGATGCAGGTGGTACTGCCAACATGAAGCGGCGAACCAGGGTATCGATAAAGAGTGGGGTTCGAGAGGGTCGGGTGGTATTATCATCTCTTTTTTCTCTTCGTCCCTCCCTCCCTCCCTCCTCCTCTCCTCATGCTTTCCTCTCTCTCTCTCTCTCTCCCTCTCTCTCTCTCTCGCTCCCTCCCTTCCTCTCCCCCAATCTCTCTTTCTTTCTCCCTCCCTCTTCCCCTCTATCTCCACCTCTTATTCCCTCATCTCTCTCTCTCTCTCTCTAACTATCTTTTATTTTCTCTTTTTTTCTTCATCATAGGATAGGGGTTGTGCCCCGTAGCCCCCTGCAGCTATGCCACTATCTCATTTGTTAACACAACTTGTAATTTCTTTTGTGACGATGTCACCTTTATACTTCCACTTGCTTCGCTCTCGTCCGCTCGTTGTTACTTGAAATCTAATTAATTTTGAAACAAAGCGTGGACAGAAGTACTTTTCCATTTTACGATAGGAACAATCTATATATATATTTTATTCATACGACACCAAGTTATACAAAAGACATGAGTTGTAATATGTTACATCAGAACAAATCGCCCCCCCCCCCACGTCTACCAGGCAGCAAATTGCAATTTCATTGTCCATATTGTGTTAAAATTATCAAATTTAGCACGCACGTAGAAAAATAATTGCACTCGAATAATTATTGACAAAGAATTGACTTCTTCACAAAGGAACACTGATTTTTACTTGGTATTTTATTCATAGGATGCGGAGTAGACATATCATTTATTAACGTCGTGCAGGAATATGTGAGGAAGAGAGGAACGTTCAAATAATCGAACTCTCCATTTAAAAAAAAATTGGTTTGATAAAAGAATCAATCATCCTTTCAAATCGTATAACTGTCTTGTTATTTCCCTGATATCTTCTCCCAAACAAACTAGCGTAAAGAAGTAAGGCTGTAAAATAGGTTATGTCGTGATTTTGAAAGCTATTAATTCAAATCATTTGTATAGCTGTATTTTCACCAGAGGGCGTCATAATAAATTACCATCCATGCGCGTATTTCTTTACACAGCTGTTTAGACACTTCAGTCAAATATACTGTGCGAACAATTAGAGACAGACAACGTGTCCACACACAAAACAATTTATCCCGAAACTCTATAACGAAACGTCGTATAAAGAATCATCGTATAAATTTCAGAGTGTCCACACACAAGAAACGTCGTATAAATAATCATCGTATAAATTCCAGGATGTCCACACACAGAAGAAAGTAATCCTGAAACTCTACAGTGAAATGTCGTATAGGTGCGCAGTTTGCTACTGCGGTCATGAAATGGAAGCGGAAATGAGAGGTCAGGTCTCTTTTCGCGCGAGGTCGTGTTAAGCCCAGCCCAGTAAGTTACACTAGTATAGTTACACTAGTTACGTCCACACACAACACCTTCCGTGATTAGGCGTGATTCTTTATTGAGTTCTAGTTCGAAACGATGCCCTAACCTGCGTTTCGTTATATGACGTTTCGTTATACGACGTATCGTTAGTGAGCCTCCACACACACAATTTCATCGTATAACTATCACGAAACTGTATAACTATCGCGAAACGGTATCACGCCTAATCACGGAAAATGTTGTGTGTGGACAGGGGGAGAGACTACCATTTAACCTTCCGCGGTATTTTTGGAATTGCTAGAGACGAGCTGTACATAGACTTTGATTACTTATTGCTTTGCCTCACTACTTATAAAGTCTAAAGATAGAACAGAATAAATGCTGATACTCGAGCCCAATAATCCAAGATTGTATTACGCTATCCTTAACCAATGGAGCGATCGATGAATTGATAAACAATCCATCGACTGTTTTAAAAACATGTATAAAAAAACCTATTTCAGCAAATTATGAATAATATCATCGTTGTTTTTGCTCTTTTTGCTATTAGTTTAATTTGGTACTTCATGATATAAGTTCATTTTATAGTTTGATAGAGTTTTGATTTTGAATAGATTAGTTGATTACTTGATTCCATTATTGTGTTTTTATATATTTAATTAAATATCATGTATTTTTGACTTGGTTTTTACTCAAGATTATGGTCACTATATATTTTTATCATGACTTCATGAGTATTTTAACAATTCTCATTATATATGTATGATTATTCTGTTTTGATGTTTTAGTGTAAGCTTTTAATATTCAGGACCAGGATGTAAACCAGTCCTTTCTGATCTTGTTATCCTGATGAAATATGTTCAAATAAATAAATGAATAAATAAATAAAAGCTAGGTTGCACACTCTAAAAAAAATCAAATGCTAATTTTGACACCTCAAGATTTGGAGGCAGCACCTGTAAGGGCACGCATAGGGACTGCCCAAATTGTGCTAAAGTAGCACTTGTACACGTGCTATAATTCAACACCAGTCCAAGTGCTACTTTAAACACTTTAAGTGTAAGCCTTTTTACACTTCTGGTGCTATTAGACGCATGTAGCTCGCAAAAACCACACTTCTAGTGCATTAAATAATAATAATAATAATACATAACATTTATTAGGCGCTTAATACTGATGTTTCTAAGCGCACAGTGTTCTGATTAAGAGAAGACTATAACCCGTAGAATTAAATTAGAAGAAAAAGCAAAAATACAAAAGTAACATAGATAAGGTAAGAAAAACAGTGGCAATCAACTAAATAAAGACAAATATGGTGCGCACCTCCATTGACCGACGCACAACTGCAATTTACAATTTGAAAAGATAGGTTTTGAGTAGAGATTTGAATTGAGATACAGAGGGGGCGCAGTGAATAAAGGCGGGCAGTTTGTTCCAGAGAGCGGGGGCAATAACTGAAAAGGCGCGGTCACCATACCGGGTGTTAGTGCGGGGTCCAGGTGTTAACAGTAATGTGGAAGATGAACGAAGTGTTCGTGACGACGTACGGGAACGTAAGGATATGAGATCGGAAAGGTAAGAGGGGGCTAAGCCATTGATAGCTTTGTAGCACAGGAGAAGAATTTTGAAGGATATGCGGTGGTGAATTTTAAGCCAATGTAGTGAGTTCAATATTGGAGTTATGTGCTCTGATTTACGCGAGAGAGTCACAAGCCGAGCAGCGCTATTCTGTACCCTTTGAAGTGGGACTAGATGTGACTGAGGGAGGCCAGAAAGAGAAGAATTACAGTAATCGATATGGGTCGAGACAAAAGCATGGACTAATTTTGAAGTTGTGGGTCGGTCAAGTAGCCTCCTGATTCTACTGATCTTATATATACCAAAGGAAGCAGACTTACAAATATTACTAATGTGTTGTTTGAAAGTAAGATTGCTGTCAATATTTAAACCAAGGTCACGCACAGAAGCACAACAACTGAGAGAGCCATCACTCATAACAAGATCAGGAAAGGGGTCTGAGTTCCGAAATTTAGAAGTAATATGAATCATTTCAGATTTTGAATCATTAAGGCAGAGACAGTTTTGAAAAGACCAGGTTTTGATTTCATTGAGGCAACTGGTGAGTTTGTTCGCGGCTACTGTCCTGCTGTTTGGGTGAAGAGTTACATAAATCTGGGTGTCGTCTGCATACATAGTGTGTTGAATATTCTGATGAAGGTTAATAACATTTGAGAGAGGGCTGGTGTAAAGAATAAACAGGAGGGGGCCGACCACGGAACCCTGAGGAACGCCGCAGATGAGGGGAAATGATTCCGAGTTGGTGTCATTGATGATCACCTTCTGAGTTCGGTGCATGAGATAGGAGCGAATCCATTGAAGTACGGTGCCGGTGATGGAGAAGTCGTTCTCTAAGCGATGGAGTAACAGGTCGTGGTTGATAGTGTCAAATGCGGCAGTGTAATCAAGCAAGATGAGGACAGCTTCATTACCCTTATCTACAGCTAGAAGTAGGTCATTTAGGACCTTGACAGTTGCAGTCTCAGTAGAATGATGATTCCGATAGGCAGATTGGTGGATTGGAAACAAACCGAGATTGTCAATGTGGGCTTTCAGCTGTAGTGACACAATACGTTCCAAAACCTTCCCAAGGAATGGCAGGTTTGCGATGGGCCTGTAGTTCTTAAGTCCATTCGTGTCGAGACTCGGCTTCTTTAGGAGGGGAAGAAGCAGAGAAGTCTTAAAAGACTCTGGAACTATTCCGGATGATAACGAGAGATTGAACAGTTTGGTTATGTGAGGAAGGAGTTCATCGAGGACTTCCTTTAGAAGCCAGGTAGGAATCGGATCTAGCTTACAGTGTTTAGAAGGAAGTGAAGTGATGAGCTTCCTGACTTGTGAGAGGGATACAAGGCAGAAATCAGAGAGTTCATGACGAGGGCCTGGAGCAAAAGATCTTGAAGCTGGTGCTGGTACTACATTAGGGAAAGAGGATACAACTTTGGCGACTTTTTCCCTGAAGAATGTAGCAAATCTGTTGGCGAGTTCACTATCAGAAGAATGATCTGGAAGAGGTGAAGATTGAGTGGGCGTTGAGAGTGTCTTCACAAGACGAAACAGTTCTTTAGTGTCAGCATTCTTGATGAGATCTTTGAGATACGCTGACTTCGCATTGAAGATGCACTCATAATATGACTCGCATTCACGGCGGTACAGCTCTCTATCAACAAAAAGGGTAAAATAACCCCTTTTAGAGCCCCCAAAACGGCACTACTAGTGCTAACACTTTTGCACCCAATATAGTACTAAAGAACACACACAAACAGCATGCACAAAATCACACCTGTAGTGCTGAAAACTCACCCTTCTGTTAAACAGCCCTAACATTATTTTCAACCTACTTTAAGCACCGAAAACATACCCCTCACTGGCAAGATGCCACATGTCACACTCATGGTAACGAATGGGTAGTCACATATATGAGTTAAAAAGACTCACTTCTTTATTGACAAAAAGCATTGTAAAATCACAACATCCCTTCAAAATATAATACATGTATTTGTATCCAAGGGTAAAAACCCCAAACTGTTTCATGCATACTGATACAACATTAAAGCTCAATGGTATCATCGTGCACAAGCAGAATTATTAGGCAATGAAAAGAATACCTTCTCAGACCCCCGCTCTTTTATAGCCGAGTGGCGACCTATCTCATTTGAATTTTAAATTACTTTGAATTTCTTGTGAAGCACTGCCTTAGCACCTGGAATATGCACACACATTCAATACACTTTCTTTGTACATAGTACACAATCTCCTTCCACCTTACATTCCCCAAAAAGATGAATACCTTCTCAGATCCCCTCTTCTTTATAGCCGAGTGGCGACCTATCTCATTTGAATTTTAAATTACTTTGAATTTCTTTTGTGTGAAGCACTCATCTGCCTTAGCACCTAGAACGCTGGTGCGCCTGCGCATGGAGCGCCAGCACTACCTGTGTTTCTGCAAGTGCTAAAACAGGCAGGGTCACACTTCTGGTGCAATTTCTCGAATAGCACGGGTTTCCAGCACTCATTTTTCTGCTCGTCATCGCTTCCCAAACGCTGCATGCACGCCAAGGGCTATACTTGGCACTGTGGTGCAAATTTGTACCCAGCACCCGTGATTTAGCACTTCATTTTTATAACCCTATCACTAACGGTTACCATTTGCGCATGTGCTGGTTTAAAATACAGTCTTGGCTTTTCGCAAGCGGTCTCTTTGGAAATGTTCGCGAAAATAGCTAAACAGTTGTGTAATTAAGATTTACGCTGCCTGCCGCAACTTATTTTTAATCGACACTTTTTCACCCTAGAATCACGGTTTCTAAAGACGTTTAGTTTAAAACGCAATGCGTTCAAGCGATTTTTTCGTCGGTCGTAAAAATAAACGTGTTTGAAAACACAAACATGAAACGCTGAAAAAGATGCGTTTTGTATCATGATTCTGCAGAATCACGGTCGCTAAAATTCGATTGAACGGACGGAGTTTTCAATCATGATTGTATGACGGAGCCTGTTCCGGTTTGGACAAAAACCGCGCGCTTGCTTTTCATGCAATTTGCGTTTACTATACCATGCTCTTTATCGTGGCCTGTTGCGTTATGTTATACCCTGTTTTCCTCTTTCTGTCTTTCCTTATGCTATTCTTTGTTTCTTCCTTCTATTCTTATGTTATTCTTTGTTTTTTTCCTTCTATCACCTTCCCTTATGTTATTCTTTATTTGTATAATTCTATCACTTTCTCTTCTGTTATTCTCTGTTTCTCCTTTCTATTCTTATGTTAATCTTTGTTCTTTTCCTTCTATCAGCTTTTCTTATGTTCTTCTTTGTTTTAATCATTCTATCACTTTCTCTTTCTGTCTTTCCTTATGTTATTCTTTGTTTCTTCCTTTTGTTCTTATGTTATTCTTTGTTTTTCCTTCTATCACCTTCTCTTATGTTATTCTTTGTTTTTATAATTCTATCACTTTCTCTTTTGTTATTCTTTGTTTCTTTCTTCTATTCTTATGTTAATCTTTGTTTTTTCCCTTCACTCACATTCTCTTATGTTCTTCTTTGTTTTAATCATTCTATCACTTTCTTTTTCTGTCTTTCCTTATGTTATTCTTTGTTTCTTCCTTTTATTCTTATGTTATTCTTTGTTTTTCCTTCTATCACCTTCTCTTATGTTATTCTTTGTTTTTATAATTCTATCACTTTCTCTTATGTTCTTCTTTGTTTTAATCATTCTATCACTTTCTCTTTCTGTCTTTCATTATGTTATTCTTTGTTTTTCCTTCTATCACTTTCTCTTTCTGTCTTTCCTTATGTCATTCTTTGTTTCTTCCTTTTATTCTTATGTTATTCTTTGTATCCTTCTATCACTTTCTCTTTTATTATTCTTTGTTTCTTCCTTCTATTCTTATGTTAATCTTTGTTTTTTCCCTTCACTCACATTCTCGTATGTTCTTCTTTGTTTTAATCATTCTATCACTTTCTCTTTCTGTCTTTCCTTATCTTATTCTTTGTTTCTTCCTTTTATTCTTATGTTTTTCTTTGTTTTTCCTTCTATCACCTTCTCTTATGTTATTCTTTGTTTTTATCATTCTATCCCTTTCTCTTATGTTATTCTTTGTTTTAATCATTCTATCACTTTCTCTTTCCGTCTTTCCTTATGTTATTCTTTGTTTCTTCCTTGCATCACATTCTTTTTTTGTCTTTCATTATATTATTCTTTGTTTTTATAATTATTCTATCACTTTCTCTTTTGTTATTCTTTGTTTCTTCCTTCTATTCTTATGTTATTCTTTGTTTTTTACTTCTATTACCTTTTCTTATGTAATTCTTTGTTTTAAGCATTCTATCACTTTCTCTTTCTGCCTTTCCTTATGTCATTCTTTGTTTCTTCCTTATATCACCTTCTCTTACGTTATTCTTTGTTTTAATAACTCTATCACTTTCTCTATTTGTCTTTCCTTATATTATTTTTGTTTCTTCCTTCCATCACCTTCTCATTCTTTGTTTTATTATTGCGATCTATGCTCAAAACAGCAGTCGACAGTCGGCCTTAAACAATTCCAAAAAGCGCGCGCCGAAGTTGACCTATACTTCCTGGGTCAAACTGCGAGGGTGATGCGCAGTGGCTGGGCTCGAAATGAGCTAGAATCAGTGTTGATGAAAAATCGCTTGAACGCTAACCGCAATGACCTTGTTTTTTGTAACGGCGTTTTGATTTGTGATTCATGTTTGTGATTCTAGCTTCGAAAATTCGATTGAACGCATATCCTCTGACTCCAGCATATTCCATAATGATGGCTATATGCAGCTTTCGTCAGAAATGGTTCTGTAGGTGCTAAAATTTAGCACAACGGGTCCAAATCATAACGAAAAACATATTTTTCAGCACTACATAATTTTCGTTAGTGTACTGCTACTGCTATGACTACTAGGCGCGGATTCAGGGGGACCGAGCGTCCCCCCCCCCGGCAAAAAAGGGGAAACAATTGTGACCAGAAATTTATCTTTTTTCTCAGGGGGGGGGGGGGGTGTTGAGTGTAAGAAAAACGCTCGCTATGCCACCCCCACCCCCCCCCCCCCCTCCCTTCCCCACTGAGCGAAATATCTGCCGTCGCGGTTTTTAAATTTCCGGGGACAAAAAAAGAAAGAAAAAAAAATAGTGCTCACTCCTCCCCGCTTTTTCAATATTGCGATTTCTTTTATTACAGTACAGGTACGTAGGAAGATCTAAATAGAGCAGAGTTGTAGGACACCGATCGTTTCTGACGAAAATTGCTCCACGTCAATTTCTATTACACACTGACCGAATTCTTAAAGGGGAATCCAAATCTTGTTATATATTGTATTTGTATGAAAGCAGAAAAGTAAGAGAAAAAGAATGGCAAAATTTAGAAATCAACTGGTTGTTTCTAAGGGAGTTATGAATGATTGAAATAGGATTTCACTAAATCTATGCGAATCTCCAATTGATTGTAACCTAGTCGTGGACAATTATTGCTAATTCTGTTTTTTTTTTAAGTGTCTTCTCCCTTGGGGCAGTAGTCAAAATATATTGCGGATATCATGTTATCATCGGTTCTCTCAAATGAAAATTGAAACTTCAGTCATTTTGTGTGTTGAAACAAATTTAAACATTGTCCGGCGCTACGTCACAGTGACATTACCGATTCAGCCATCTTGAAGCGCTTGTATACGCATAATGATTACAACTTTTAACATTCATAACTTCTTTTTTTAATCCGATTTCATTCAAATTTCACCAGTCTGCTTTTCTGATTTTCTGCTTTATGTTTAATAGAGTAGTTGCCTATTATGATTGGATTGTCCTGTAACTGGAACAAACACTATACCCAAACCCTAACTCTAATCCAAACCCTAATCCTCACCTAAACCTAAACGCAAATAGCAACTCTCACCGTACACCTTTGACAAAATAAAGCCAGGTACAATTATTAACGGGGGATAAACAAAATCTTTGATCTGCGAGGGCAGTGAAAATCACCAGGCAAAACAGTGAATTTGAGAATGGGCACTGACACCAATAAAATGGGTATCCGATGGCTTTGGTCCTCCCCGATGGACTTGGTGTGAGGATTAATGCCTTACCAAAGAGCACTAGCGCATCGACTTAGATTTGAACCTGGAACCTTCCGGTTACGAGATCACTACTCTACCACTGAGCCATCTACTTATTTTTTTGTATAACCGTGATGTCAGAATCCACATTGCTGAGAAAAGAAATCAAAATCAAAATGAAAGATTTTTTTGGTGATTTCCGATTTGATTTCTCTTTAAAACGACATAACTATATTGGTGTAGTTGCATACTTATGGGTCCAACCATTGAGGGGCATTGATGTCATGGGGAAGGGGCAGTCTCATTAATTAGCAGAGTTTGACCGGCCCTGTTCGAATTGAGTACAATATGGCGAATACTGCTTTGTTGTACAAGGAAAGAATAATAAAAAGATACGCCACGTCATGACCAATAGAATATGTAATTATTTTTGTACAGGTATATCAATCAGATATGATTCTTTACGTCTGTATGGGGACCGACCTTTTACGCCAATGGTTTGAATAGAACGGTTAAATATCAAGACAAAGGAGATGAGTTTCGGTTACAATTACAGATAAATCAATAAACTCGGACGAAGCTCAATCAATCAAGACTCATTCCATTCTTGTATCCATCATGATTTTGATGAAAATGGAAGGAAAACAGAAAAATAGTTAGAAATTAATAATACATTATACCGTCAGCGATGGCACGGTCTTTGATGCACCATGTGTGTGGATGACATCGATAAAAGAAACAACAAGCAACAAAAAACGAAAACAAACTGAAAAAAGAAAAAATAAACCTTGCAAAATGAAAAGTGCACCCTCTGAGGTAGATTTGAGGTACGTACGGGTGTAATTCACTTCACATGCTTGAGCGTAGAGCCTGGCGGATACCGGCGCTATATAAATATCCATATCATCATTATTATTGGCGCATGTAATGGCGCAATCACAATCACGCATCGTGTGTAATTGGCAAACATGTATAACGTGAAGGTTCGTCAATCTTGAGGGTTTTTTCGTCATGAAAGATGCGAATTGTATGGAACCAGCCTTCGCAACAAAAAGGACAATATATGTCTGTTCAAATGGTCTCGTATATTATTTTAGTGAGGAATGTTTGTATTAAAGCGAAACGAAGTAATAACCAAATTTAGACATGCTTCAAGTTTTTCATCGTAATTTTACTCTAAAGAATCTATTCGACGAACATGTGTTTGAGCTTCTAAGCTTCCACGCTCGTAAGTTTACCATCAGTGATCGGTTATTTTTTGTCTTTAATGTTGAACCTACAGAGTACATGAACATCATTACAAATGATTCCAATCAAAGTACATTTCCTTTCAGAATGTTGCTATGTTTTTTCTTCTTCTCATTTTACCCTTGTTACAAGCCCAGTCGTATGAAATATCTTATTCACCTACGATACTTTGACATGATATAAAAAGTGTGACAGTCCGTATATCATGGTATAACTAATGGTGATCGGACATAGATTTGGGTGGTTTCCAGGCAAAGCCACTATTTGGCTCTCTCTCTCTCTCTCTGTTAAAAAGGTCCAGGGTCCATGAGTAAACCCATATCGTTTACATAAAATAAGATAAGAAAAAGAAGAAGAACAGAAATTACTACACACACAATAAGTTCTACAACACAATGTTTTTAATTTAGCCTATTTCCTACATGATGTATTAATGACATTATTATTTCATGGCTATAGTAATTTTAAAGAATATTAAAATAATCCCTCTTACACGTCAACAGGATCAATCAGACCATGTTGTTCATGTCAGTGATAGTTGAGTTTCGGTATAGAGGGCGCTGTCCATTTTTTTGGGGGGGGGGGGGGGGGGGGGGGTTGAGATAATGACAAACTGAGTGTCAACTTCGAAAGAGCATACAATATAGATGACAACATCCTCTTTGCTCAAAATCGGTTAAAAAACGGCTGAAATATCCGTAAATATGACCATTTCTAATATTTGTGGGGCTCCACAAATATTCGCTAATTTTGAACCAGGCGTTAAAGACAACAAAATGCTTACACTAACTTCTTTTAATTAGCTGTTGATGATGTTCCTATTTAACCATTATTTTAAAACAACACAACATAACATGCATAATTTTATTATTAAAAATGGTTGAAACCAATGACTTTTAAGAGAATGCCCACATTGTGGTTTAACGGCTCTCTTAATTGTCAACGGGTTTATTACTAAATCGTTTGTAATTTGTTTATACCTTTCGAGCATGATGCAGCTTTAAGTATTAGTTTGAAATGTAATGGTGCAGGTTTTGGTTTCTCACATTCAGTTTGACCAAAACTGTACTTTCCATACCAAAACTCAACTATTCCTAAATCAATCTTAAGTTGATTCTCCGTTCCGCTACAAGTTAAGAAAGTAATTGCCCACAATGTCATTGGCAGACTAAAATATAATAATGAGTTTTGCAGGAATTTCCATCTTGAAAAGAATGTCAAAAAGGACTTTTTGATTCGATGACTATTTTGCTTGGTGTGTTTTGAACAGCAAACATAACAAATTTCCCGTATAAACTACGCACGCACCCACCCACACATTCTCCTTTTTGCTTTTCCGTAATTTGTATTTGTATTTTTAGAACAATACAAATAACTCTCAAAATATAATTCGTTTTCATCCTAATATTAACATAGTTCGATTAACTCGATACATGTAAAAATCCCAAAATACGATCGTGTTTTTGTTTGGAATGATATCAGTTATTATATAACACTAATTATAACCCCTTCCCTCATTACCAAACCCCAAACAAAACACCACCTCCACACATGCAAAAGAACACACACACACGCACACACACCAAATATACACACACGTACACACACGCATACACGTATATACATATATATAAACATACATATTAATGTTCAGATATCTCCTCGGAGTTCGAGAAAATACACAAGAATATCGAGAAAATACACAAGAATATACGAAATAATGATGCTCCTTACATGCATAATTTGTTTTTTAAATTTTCGCTCTTAGGGCTATCTGTCTGTAATTATTACTAGTTTAACTTATTAATTTTGTATATGTCCGTTGGGGACCCCACTGGAAATAAGCTCTCGAGCTTTCGTGGGTTATACTCTTCAAGCTGACTAATTTTGATCTGTTATTCTTGTATATTGTATGTTGGAAGCTTGGAAGCTAAATGCGTCTAGGTGCAAGGAGAGGGGACACGAATAATTTCAATGAAAAGTTGATGTGATTTTCGTTAAACAAAATATATAAATGAAATTAATGATCGTTTCTGTACAAGTCAATAGGCTAACACATTATGCTGCGGGACTTCGCCAATAGGAGGCGCTGTTCAATGAGACTGGTCGTAGGTATATGCTTCTTTGCTCTGTTTTTTTCGTTCATAGTAGAAAATACTAATCACCCTTTCCCGATGCTGGGTTGTATATAACGTGATAAAAGAAGTTCTCTAATTTCCATTTTTTTTCACCCGCACATTTCCTTAGTCTGTATGTACATCACGTCTATTCAAATTCTCTCAATCATTTAGACCGCTTATTATCATTTGTAAAATACATAATTTAAAATGTCTCTCCCTTTGTCATCTTCTTCCATTCATATCCATTTTCCTTTTCGTATTTCTATGTCTTAAAAATCTCTTACTTTATTATCTTTTCACGTTCTGTCACTCTTTTGTTTTCCTCTCTTTTAAATGATCTCACTCCCTTTCATTCACAGATTCCCTTCCTTTGTAACCTTCTCATATTGTTGCAATCTTGATCTGAGTCTTCCTTTCAAATTATATCACTATATCATACATCTCTTTCATGACAAATTTCTTTCATTTAAATCAATATCTCCTCACATTCTTTCACTCTTTATCTCTTCCTTTCGAGTTCTCTTTCTAAATCATACATTTCTTTGTTTACACCTTCTCTCAATTTCTCCTCTCCACTCTTTCTTATGTGCTGTGTATCTCTCTTCTTCTTACTCAAACAAACACAATTGACAGGATAGTAACTGAAAGTACATTATTGCACGTCAAACAAACATTTATTCACTAATGCTACTATTTCAATGACTTTAGATAATAACTCATCCTGTAAAATGGGCAACACCATTGTTTCAAGATTCACTTTATTAACATCAGCTTTACTTGCGGCAAATATTACCATTAGTTTGGAAAATAACAGTTATAGTCCTAGCAATAGTCATGATAATAATAAAAATAATAATAATAATAATGATAATAATAATAAAATCAACAATACTCGGACGATTAATATTATTATCAAAAGATAAAGCGCCCATCAAATTGTTTCTTGTTTTTTTAATATCGTTTAACCTGCTCTTTTAAAAACCTATGGCAGTTCTGAAATTGCAAAAACACTGTTCATTACAATTGCCCATTCACGAACTAAAATGTACCCTCGTACCCTCACCATCGACAACATTTCCACAATGCATTATTTTATGATAAAGATGGCATTAATCTTGCCTTCATTATTAATAAAGCTCGATAAAAAAATCTTCTCATTCGCTTTTAAAATGTGTGTGTCTTTTAGGTCATGATCGGTCATGTTCGTGTTTGATACTAACGGTTTTACTCTTTCACACAAATCTGGCATAAGTGGATGTTGACATGGCATTTCAGAAACAATGTTGCTCAGTGAAACGTGTATAGATTAATGTAATCAATGTATCATTGGAAAGCGTATTACTTCTTCTCTATGGAAGCAAGGCATCTTATGATACAGCTCCAATAGACTTATACAAAGTTACAAACAGTGACAAAAGAACGAAAAGCTGATTATATATAATTCAAAAAATTGGGGGGTTGGGTATTCATTTGCCCCCATCTAGGGGTTCAGTTGCAATCAGTGGTGCAACCAGGTGGTATGAAAAATTGAAAGAAACAAATCCAATTTTTATATCCCCACTTATTTTTCGCATATGTATCTATATTGTGTGGAGCAATCATCATCTTGCCAACTATATCGAATACTCTCAAGCCCTTTATAAACATGAACGTACATTCGAAAACAGTTAAAATTCTCGTTAAACGAATAATCGTTTAAGTTACTATATACAAGTGTTGATCCGTCTAGCCACCTTGCCTCAATGATATTTGTGCCGGTCAGGCCGATCCAGTAGTCCTCGCTGGCTTTCCCTTCAATGAAGTCCTGTTCCTCTTGCGACTCGATGAAGACCAGATGGGATCCGTATTGGGAACAAGCTGAAACCGCAGAAGCATGATCCATCTTGCTAGTGCTGAAATTGTAGAACGACCCGCCGTATTTACAATCCACCGGAGGGGATGAGCATGCTGAAATTATTGTTTAAAAACAACAATTTTTAAATTGCTCAATTTTAAGAAAGTAGACAAAAATAATTAGTTGGGTAGAATCTGAAATACTCAAAGAAAAATAGATAATAATTATGATGATGACGAAAATAATAATAATATTGATAATGAAATAATAATACTAAAAGTAGATTTATGAACAAAACTACAGTTATGATAATCAATACCTACAGAGACTTTGCTCACCATCGCAAATAACAATTTTATTTTATACAGTTATTTTTGTTTTTATGAATGAAAGAGAAGGAGGAGGAGAGGAGGGAGAGAGCAAGCGAGAGAGAGAGAGAGAGAGAGACAGACAGACGGACAGAGAGAGAGAGAGAGAGAGAGAGAAGAGGAGAGTGGTAGTGGCAAGACCCATTATAACGATGATCAAATGCATGACGCCACTGTATTGTTTCTATTACTCAGAGTCAGATAAAGACTGAAAGAGTGACAATAATACTCTATTCCGAGGCGCACTAATTATTACACTGGCTTTAGCCTAGCTGCCATTACGGTACTCCAGTATTTCAATGAATTAATTCCTATATATACCAAGTACCGATTTACCTCACATGGGTCGAGTGTGGCAAATGAAGATTAGCTGCCATTACGGCGCTCTAGTATTTCAAGGAATTAATTCCGATAGGTTCCCATTTATCTCATCTGGGTCGGGTGTGGCGAATGGAGATTGATGCCTTGCCAAAGGACATTAATGCCGTGATTGAACCACGACCTTTGAATTTCAAGTCAAATGCTTAAACCACTCGACTGACACACAAAGATGAAGAGAGAGCGAAAGAGGGATGGAGGGGGTGGTCGGTGAATAGGGAGGGGAGAAAGAGGAAGAGTGGGAGATAGGTAAGAGAGGGAAGGTGTAGTTGCTTGACACATTATAATAATGATCGAAAGCATGACATCATTTCATTGTTTCTCTTACTTACTGGAGGTGGTGGTGTCTTGCGATGTCGTTGTGGCTGACACCGTGGTCATAGGCCTCGTAGCCGTCTTGGTCGCCACGTCCGTAGCTGACTCTGAAACGTTTGAAGGTTGTTGCAAATGAAACCATACTTACAAACCAATGAGATTATGAATGACAACCTAAACATGATTATATAAGACCAAAGCCAAGAAAGTTTTGCTCCATGACAACATATAAATTGTATCAGTCTATTTTTTTTAATAGGTATTATTTGTGTTTGTAGATTTAGTGGTGCTTTGTCAAAGCCCAAGTAAATTTTGTCCAATTAATATATCTAAATGTGTTCCTGTGGCGTGTTTGTTGTCATTAAACTCGTGGGCAAACGAACGAGACGGGTACCTCCTCCTAGCGAAGCCCGTGACAGGAAAAGCATAAAGGCTGAGGGGGGGGGGGGGGGGAGAAAGAGAGGGGAAAACATTTTCTTAGTCAGGGTACGGGGATAGGATCAAGAGGGGGGGGGGGATAGAAATCAGAAAATGCTTTTCCTGTGAAAATCCCAATTCTATTAAAAATTTTGAAAAGAGGACCGCGAAGTATTTTCTTTTTAATCATTATCATCATCATCATCTTCTTCTTCTTCTTCTTCTTCTTCTTCTTCTTCTTCTTCTTCTTCTTCTTCTTCTTCTTCTTCTTCTTCTTCTTCTTCTTCTTTTTCAGTTGCAGTACCGGCCACCGTCTTGTATTGTCGTACTGGTAAAATTACCGGCACAATTTGTATCATCACGTACTTAGTCAAAAATTATTCTTTCACATGATTGGTAATAAGAGCTTCCATTACATTTTTGTTTAGAAGGGGCGTTTCCAAAACTGGTTATAGCTTACATTGCAAATTTTAGGAAATTCACAATGTTATTTCTTATATATTTGTTTGTTTGTTTATGAATGAAAGAGGGGAGGAGAGGAGGGGTGGGGAGGAGAGGAGGGGTGGGGAGGAGAGGAGGGAGGGAGGGAGATAGAGAGAGAGAGAAAGAGAAAGAGAGAGAGAGAGAGAGGGAGGGAGATAGAGAGAGAGAGAGAGAGAGAGAGAGAGTGGAGAGTAGTAGTTGCTAGACCTACCACTGAATTTATTGCATTGTTTCTCTTACTCAGAGTCAGATAAAGACTAAAAGAGAGATGAAGAGAGAGAAAAGGGGAGGGGTGGAGGTTAGGTGGCCAGTAGAAGGAGACGGGTGGTGAAGGGGACGGGATAGAGAGAGGAAGAGAGAGAGAGAGAGAGAGAGAAGGAGAGAGAAAGAGAGAGAAGGGGGTAGTGGCTAGACAAATTATATTAAAGATCAAAAGCATACTTACTGGAGGTAATGGTGTCTTGCGATGTTGTTGTGTCTGATATCGTGGTCGTAGAACTCGTCGTAGACTTGGTCGTCGCGTCCGTAGTCGATAATTCTGCTGACTCTGAAACGTTTGAAGGTTGTAACAAATGAAACCAAAAATACAAAGCACTGAGATTATGAATGACAACCTATACATGATTGTAGAGGACCAAAACGAAGAAAATTCTGCTCCCTGACAAAAAATAAATTGTGCTTGTAGATTAAGTGGTGCTTTGTCAAAGCCCAATTAAATTTTTACCGAATAATTTATCTAAATGTGTTTGTTGTCATTAAACTCGTGGGCGAACGAATGAGACGGTTACCTGCCTCTAAATAAGGTTTTAGCGACGCCCGTGACAGGATAGAGATAAAGACTGAGAGAGAGAGATAGAGAGAGAGAGAGAGAGAGAGAGAGAGAGAGAGAGAGAGAGAGAGAGAGAGAGAGAGAGAGAGAGAGAGAGAGAGAGGGGGGGGGGGAGGGGGTGGAGTGAGAGAGAGAGAGAGAGGGGAAAGTTGTTTCTCTTACTGGATGTTGTGGTTACTTGCGATGTCGTTGCCTCTGATCGTTCCGGCATCGTGATCGTAGGGCTCGGCTCGGACTTGGTTTTGGCTTCCGTTTTCACCGAATCTGAACGGAATAAAAAACAAAGACAAAATTGTTCAATGAGTGGGGGGAGCTGGAGTCAGGGAATGATTTGGATATAGACAGACAGAGACAAAGAACGCGCGAAGAGTTTAGAAGAAGATAAAGACTGAAAGAGAGAAGAAGAAAGAGAGAAAGGGGGAGGGGTGAAGGGAGTGGTCGATGAAGGGTGAGGGTGGTGAAGGGGGAGTGGAAAGAGAGAATAGGAGAGAGAGAGAGAGAGAGAGAGAGAGAGAGAGAGAGAGAGGGGGAAGGGGTAGTGGCTTGACACATTATAATAATGATCAAAAGCATGACATCATTTCAATGTTTCTCTTACTTACTGGAGGCGGTGGTTTCTTGAGATGTCGTTGTGTCTGACACCGTGGTCATAGGCCTCGTAGATGTCTTAGTCGCCACGTCCGTAGTCGATGATTCCACTGACTCTGAAACGTTTATACAAAATGAAGCCACACGTTTTAAGTAATAACATTAGGAATGACACCTCAACAGGAATAGAAGGCCAAAACGAAGAACATTTTTTAAAAATAAACTTTAACAGTTTATTTATTTTATGAGGACTGTATAGTTTGTGTCAGGACATTTGGGTTTAGTGGGTCTAAGTCAAAGGGTCTTATTTTGCCAAATCATTTATCTAAATGTATTGATATGGCGTGTCTAATTGTTGATAAACGCGTGGACAAAATAATTAGACGGTCACTTATCCCTTAAACAAATGTTTTACCGACGCCCGAGATAGGAAAGGACTTTTAAAAAGTCAGATAAAGACTGAGATATACAGATATAAAGAGAGAGAGATAGAGAGAGAGAGAGAGAGAGAGAGATAGAGAGAGACAGACAGAGAGAGAGAGAGAAAGGAGAGAGAGAGAGACTATAGTGGCTAAACCTAGAGGCCCGAATTCACAAAGGAGGTTTGTCGACAAACCTCCTTGAATTCGGGCCATATTGATATTAATCACATGACGTCATTTTAATGTTTCTCTCACTGGAAGTTGTGGTTTCTTGCGATGACGTTGCGTCTGATCGTTCCGGCATTGTGACCGTTGGGCTCGTCGCGGACTTGGTTTTCGCTTCCCATTGTGAACGAAATGGAAACAAATGTATTAAATTGAGTGGGGAAAAGGGAGCCGGAGTTAGGAAATGATAACAAATCAGCATCAAGAACGTTGTCGTTAAACTTATAGGCAAAATATATATTAAAATAATTAACGTACACTGTCCCCTTCTAAAGTGTTTTAGCGACGCTCCTGAAAGAAGGACAAATACAAATAAGACTATAAAAATAAGAATTAGACGGTCACTCCCCCCCCCCTCCTTAAAAAGATGTTTTAGTGACGCTCGGAAAGGACCGAAAAAAGTATAGAGATATCGACTGCTTCAGTCGTTAAACTGGCTGTTAAATAGGCTCAAGATGTGCAAGCTCTCGAGAGCCTATACATCAGCCAGACCTCGAATATTAAAGCAGTCGTTATGTCGTTATGTCTTTTATGCTGAATTAAAACAAAAATCTACCAAGAATTCTTACCTTATTCTTTTATTGAGTAAAGATCGGTTAAAACATCACGGAAAATCTGAGAAGCTTTCTGTTTATCTTTGTTTAGCTGTGTCCGTGTCGCACAAAGGAAATTTTAACACTAATGCCTCAGTCACACCTTTGCGTATTTGGCTTGCGTATTGCTGCGTATTACCCGAACGCAGACAAAGGCAGTCATTCCCAATAAAGCGCAATAAAACGTGCTCACTACGTACTCAATACGCAGACTAGCGCAAATGCCTGCGTTGCTCGCTCGCATGTTTTAATTTTTTCTAAACTATCGCAAGCAAACGCAAGGTCAAATCACATACGAGCGGATACGAGTGGCAACCAGTGAATGCGAGCGACAACGAGTGGCTTAGCGCAGGTATACGCAATCAAACGCACCTCTTTTTCGGAGTACGTGTCACTGCCTATAGCTACGTTTCCTGCACGATTTACCTCGCTTTAGCTCGTTGTCGGACGCATGATTGCGCGTATTGTTGCGCTGTTGCTCGCACACCGCTCGCAGCAGCAAGAACCCTTGCGATTGCCGCTCGCTGTGCTGCGTGTCTAGCTCGTACGCCGCTCGCTTTAGCTCAAAGTCGCTGGTTGCTGCTCGCTTTAGCTCGCTATCACTGCGATTAGTTGCCTATGCGCTGCATATCGGGGCGGGGCGCCTCACGGGTTGGAATCATACCGCAGTCAAAATTTGAAGAAGATACACAAGAAGATGCAGAAAGCCAGTCATTGGTCCAGTCATTGCAACAGTCTTTTTGTTGAACTCGTAGGAATAATGTTTTAACTGAGATTTACATTCTTCGCGAGAACTGTGATAACTGGCAAATTAAACAGTGAGGAAACGGTTGCTGAAGGTCAGGTAATGTCGTCAATGCCGAGGGTTTGGGCTGGTGATATCCAGAGCATCTGGACTGCATGACTCCAACATTTAAATCTTTGACTCCTGCCAGGGAACAGAACTAGCAGGGCTGTTGTATTAGGCATTTATATAATTCCTTTGAACCTGCCATGACCTGCCTGAGTAGCCGAGCGACCTCTAGCCGGCTGACTAAGACTGGCTATAGGGTCTGTTCTCCTCGCCAGGAACCGGGCAGTATACACGGCGTCCTCCCCGTCCATGGCTGATTTCTGGATGCAAGGGTAGTGGGTTCTCATCAAGTTGTGCAGGCATACACATGCCTGTACCATGGTCCTGACGGTTGAAGGGGTTTGTCGGAGAGGGATCACCAGGCACTAAAATCGGTTGGCAAGAATGCCGAAAGCTTGCCTGAAGAAGGTGTCCTGCTTCTCCAGTCTTTCATGTAGTCTCTGCTCTAACTCTTTAAACATTTTAGGGTTACTCTCAAAAAGTTAGTGAGTGCCTCTTGGTCCTCGTCTTCCAGCTCCCTCATCAGTTGGTCAAATTGTCCCTGGTCCTTCCTCCGGCAGATCCAGGACCGCACCCAACAACTCCGGGGGATACTTCGTTGATGCAGCTGAAGCAGCAGCTTCCCTTGCTCATAATCTTTATTCGCCTCTTCTTCCTCTAACTGAACAAAAAGCTTAAGCTTTTGCGAAGCAGAGCTCTGCTGCAAGGCCATTGTTGTCATCAGATTTATTTTTCTTGTAGATGTAGAATCTTCAGAAGCTAAGATGTTTATGCCCAGTCCCGCAAAATAACTAGTATCTATACATATGCCGCAGCCCGAGCGAGCTGGTACGCTGAAGCGCGAGCTGGCACGCATCAGTACGAACAACAGACGAGCTAAAGCGAGCGAACACGCAACGAGACCAACTTGTGCGAGCGGCTAGCGAGCAGCAAACGAGCAAGGATCGAGCTACATACGCAACATGGCGAGCAAGCTGCGTATTGAATCGTACTGCTATGAGCAACAGCGAGCTATAGCGTGGTCATAGGCAACCGCAGGCAACCGTAGGCAGTCTTTGTACGAGCAGCATACGAGCTACCTACGAGCTAGATACACAATAGTGTGACTGCTACCTTCAAAATTGCTGCGTATTGCTGGGCACGGCTGCGTATTGATATACCCCGCATAGCGCAGCCATACGCAGCAACATACGCAAAGGTGTGATTGAGGCATTAAACTACAGTGGGTATGGCAGCAAAATTTTACTATTTTCATGGTAACTGGAATTTTGAGGGATCTCACACTTGGACTATTAACCGGTATTGGCATTTTTTTTGTTTCTTTACGGGAATGGCTAAAATCACGACTCCAATTTCGACCAATCAGATGGCTGGATTTCTTAAGTGAGGTATATAAAATCAGATAAAGACCGAGAGAGAGGGAGAGAGAAAAAAGGGGATATAGTGGCTAGACCCATTATGATAAAAATCAAATGCATGACGTCATTTCCATGAAGCTATTGCCTAGACATACCAGAGGTAGTGGTGCTTTGAGAAGTCGTTGTGTCTGAGCGTTCCGTCATCGTAGTCGAAGGGCTCGTCGTAGGCTTGGTCGTCGCTTCCTGCGTTGACTCTGTGAAGAAGAAAAAAACATGGGGTAGATGACAAGGCATAATATTTACTCTGAAATTATCTTACCGCCGGCTGTCTCCAGGTGCTATTGGTCAGGCAGAGGGGTATGATCAAAGCCGGGGGGGGGGGGGGGACAAATAGAAATCGGAAAACATTTTTCCTGTGGGAATCCCAATTCTATCAACAAAGTCCGAAAGAGGACCGCGAGCATTTTTTCTTCTTAAACTTCATATTTTACTTCTTCTTCTTCTTCTTCTTCAGTTGTAACTACTGAATTTTCGTTTACCCCCTGTAGAAAGTCTCTTCATGCTCATTGTGCATTAATTAGCCACCCTCCCCATCCCCCGATACGCCTACGTTGATATTACACCTACGTTCATCGCAGTGTTTCCCTTGAAACCCACTTGAGCAGGTACAGTTGTAGCCTACCATAGTCTCCTCACACCAGCCGTTTTTACAGAGATTTTTGCTACAATCTGCGAAATAAGTAATAAACGGGATAAAACTCAATATTGATTAACAAATTATCATTACACTTTGTTCTGTTTGGTGTGAAAAGATATATTTTCGGGATTTTCACAAATTAACATAAAAAAGATAAGCAAGACTAATGATAATGCATTTTTAACTGGGCTTAAACATGTCAAACGCCACGGAGACCATACTCCATAGCCATCGGATACCCATTTCATTGTTGTCAGTGCCCATTCTCTAATACACTGTTTTGCCTGGTGTAATTCACAGCCCTTCCCGACTATTTTTTTGATAAATCCCCCGTTAATTGTTCCTGGCTTTATTTTGACAAAGGTTTATGGATAGGGTAAGAGTTACAATTGGCTTTAAGGTTAGGATTAGAGTTAGGGTCAGGTATAGTGTTTGTTACAGTTACAGACAAAACCTTTTCATTAACAACAAAAAAACTACTCTAAAAGAAAGCAGAAATATCAGAGAAGCAGAAATATCAGAGAAGCAGACTAGTGAAAGTACGAATGGAATCGGATAAAAAATAAGAAATTTTGTTGAACACACAAAATGACTAAAATGTCAATTTTTCCAAATGTTTGACTCTGGGGGGCCTTTCCATTTGAGCGAACCGATGATAATATGCTATCCGAAATATATTTTGCCTACTGCCCCAAGGGAGATTGCAATTAAAATAAATAGAAATTAACCATTTTATCGACGACGAACGGGAAAGTTGTCCATGACTATGTCACAATCAATTGGAGATTGGCATATATTTAGTGATCTCATATTTCAATCATTCATAACTCCCTTGAAGTTAATTCGATTTATTTATCTACTTTCATACAAATGAATATTCAACAAGATTTGGATTCCCCTTCAAGAATGCGGTTAGTGTCTAATAGAAATTAACGTGGAGCAATTTTCGTCAGAAACAAGTGTCGTACAACCTTGGCCTTTTTTTAGATCTTCCTACGTACCTGTACTGTAATAAAAGAAATCGTGATATAGAAAAAGCGGCCTAAAAATAAAGAAATTATTTGAAACCGAGACCACGAAGTTTGCCACTGGTTTTTCTAGCACTTAACAATTATTTAAGCCCATCCATTTAGGCCTTAATTCAAGTGAGAAAACGATAATTATTTCACACTGTTTTCAAATTCTGGTACTTGATAGCGAAGGGGAAAACGAGAATATTATTTGGTGAATACTAATTCACAAATATTGTTGCTCGTCTCGCATCAGAACATTGTTTTCCTAGATAATTTGATGTTCCTTTCATTATTTTCGATAGATTTTACTAAACATCTAGAGAGGAATTTCAAATAGTAGTAGTAGTAGTAGAAGTCGTAGAAGTCGAATTAGTAGTAGTAGTTGTACACTACAAAAACCAGAGTGTTAGAATTAACACCAAGGGTGTTAAATTTAACACTTTCTTGGTATCTATATCGGACAACTCCTCTGGTGTTACTTAACACCATTTTCTGGAATTAGATAATTTCAATTCCACTTTTAGTGTTAATATTTGACAACTCCTCCTGGTGTAGATTAACACCAATATCTGGAATCATAAAAAAATTAAATTCCACTCTTGGTGGTAATATTTGACAACTCCTACTGGTGTAGTTTAACAGCAATATCTGGAATCATAACAAATTCAATTCCACTTTTGGTGTTTATATTCTTGTTGATCCAATGGTCCCACATTCCATATTTCCTATTATCGACCAGTGTAGAAGAACCAATGGTAAACTGATAATTCATAATCGATGTTGGCAACTGTCCACCAATAGGTATATTCGAATCTCTTTTGCATTAACTCCATCACATAAATCATTTGAAGTAATTTCAAGATTAACATTTAAATGATACAGGATGGTACAAAAATATATAATAAATATGCATGTTGTTTCTTGGTTAGTAATCTTATAATCAATATATCTATTGCTAAAACGTTAATGTGATTGTAACAAGATCGGACAAATAATCTATTGGTCAATAATTGCAAAAGGAAAATGCAATTCACAAGATTGATGTGCATTGTCATAATTTGCTTAACAAATCATGATGAATGTATTCTTCTGTGAACAAGTGTAAAGTAATCATTAAGCGCGCGTACACTTTGTGAAAACTTATTCGACCAATCAACCACCTTAAACGAGATCACGTGATGATACTTTCAACACCGAGCATAAAACAACACCATGTTACTTAACACCAAGTAATTATTGATGCATGCTTAAATCTGACCGGTGTTAAAAATATCACCAATGGTGTCAAAAAAATTCAATACCATACTGGTGTTAGAAATTTAACACCCTGGTTTTTGCAGTGTAGTAGTAGTAGTAGTAGTTAGAGTAGTAGTAGTAGTAGTAGTTGCAGGGGTAGTAGTGGTAGTAGTAGTAGTAGTAGTAGTAGTAGTCGTAGTAATAGTAGTGGTGGTAGTAGTAGTAAACAATTAGTAGTAGTAGTCGTAGTAGTTGTATTTGTAGTAGTTGTAGTAGTGGTGGTAGACCTCTAGTAGTATTCGTATAGTATTGTTAGTAGTTTTAATGATAGTGGGATCGGATATTTATAATGTCAATTAAAAATGTATGATCTGTACTATTATTGATTGATTACTTTTTTTAAAGGGATTTGATATTTTATAACAAAAATGAAACCAAGGAAGCATGAGATTTACCCGGGATTCTGCATATTATGTGTTGGCCAGGAATTTTTCCAGCGAAGACGGCAGGGGTAGAGAAGAGTTTTGGGACGGTCTGCAACATAGTGCCATCGGGCAGTCGCACCATCTTACAATTAAATGATGTCGGTAAGGTGCTTTGCTTGCTGAACTCGCCTGGACAAGATGTTTTCGTCAGCTTCGACGAATCCGATAAAGCGGGCAAGGCTGTGTGGAATAAACACACACACACAAAAAAAAATCGCTAGTGAGCTCTTCTTCCTACTGCTCTCCCTCCTCCTATTCCCCTCCCCAATCCTTCCTCTTCCTCCCTTGCCTCCCCTCCTCCTCCTCTTCCCGCTGTCCCTCCTCTTCTACCTCCCCCTTTCTCAGCCATCCCTCCTCCTCACCGCCTCCCCTCCTCCTCACCGCCTCCCCTCCTCCTCCCCCATCTTCTTCCTCTTCTACCTCCTCCTCTTCCACCTCTTCCTCTCCCCCTTTAGTATCCTTCTCTTTCTCCCATATTCCCCTCATTCTCCTCCTCTTTCTCCTCAACCTCCTTCTCTTCCTCCTCTTCCTCCCCGTCACCTCTCACCATCTCTCCTTCCTTTCCCCCTTCCCCATCTCCTATTTATTCTTCCCCTCCCCTACCCCTTATGATTGAAATTCCCCTTACAATAGTTTGAAACATTCATTAGGGGGAATTCTCCAAACGTCGAACTATTTATTAGAGATCCCACGTAGATTTTACACCTCGCTCCTATTTCGCTTCATAATGGTAATTTTATGAGCCAACTTTTTCAGCAATATTCGTACAGTCATGAAAATATGACGTATATAATTATGAAGTCACACTTATTCTTACCAAATAACACACAGGTTACAGTGCCAAACAGTAACTTCCACATTACACCGATCTTTTGGTCTTTAGCCTGTGTTTATAAAAAATGTTAACATTGCATAAACAAATAGAACAAGAACAGAAAAATGATGATTAAGATAATGGCTAATGATGCTAATGTTATCACCTACCAAAACCAAGAACGGTATTTTCCAGCAGGATTTCCACTTTCACTGGCCCAAAATATTGAAATGCCCTTCCCGGCACATTAAAAGAAAAACCCTCTATAAGTGGTTTCAAAAATGCCCTCAAGAACTTTTTGTTGCAAACGAATCAGAATAAAGTAGTTCCCCGTTTTTGTTTTTTGGTTCGTTGTTTTTCCCCCGTAATTGTATTTTGTCTGGCATGGGTCATTCAGTGCTCTGTGGCATTCATGTATTTAGTTAACACTGGTTTCAAGTGGTAATTCGTTCGTTTGAGCAAATGCATTTTGTAGGGGCCCCCTATGGGGGCGTCTGGCGGGCCCTTAGCAGCAGAAATTGTGTCTGGCATGGGCCATTCAGTACTCCGTGGCATTCATACAATTAGTTAACACTGGTTTCAAGTGGTACCTCGTTCGTTTGATCAGATGCATTTTTGGGCCCCCCTCAACTGGCCCCAGGGGCCACATGCAGCAAAGGGACTCCGGCAGACGTCCACATTTTGATATCCTAGGTTTTTTCCCAAATGTTCCAATACTCAGATATTGTTACCTCGTTCGTTCGATCAAAGTGATCTTGGCTGCCGGACTATAGGCTATGCCCTTACGTACAACTGATATATTTTGGTTCATTCGAAGTTTTACTTGGAATAAGTGGAATATCAAATTACAAATTATTTTCCAAAACATAATTATATCCCTGTTATACAAACAAAAAGTGAAACGTTGCATCGACTTTTTCACAAGTGTTGCATCAATTATTATTCACCTTTTGCCATTTATATACATTTTCTTTTGAGGCAATAATCCTGTGAATCATCTTTAAATTTAATTGTTTAACTTTATTATAACGAATTTGCATTAATTTAAATGAAAATACATCCTTCTAAACAACTTAATTATCTAAACCTAGAAAGGAATCATGTATTTATTAAAACGGATAACAAGTAAAACGGCTATAAAATAAAATCCAGCACATGGTGGCTATTTCAATATGATTGAAACAAAAACATAAAATACTTAACAGATCAATCTTCAAGGGCTTTAAACAAAAAGATCAGTTAAAGGAGGCACCTTTTCTTTGTTCAAAAGGGCCCTTTTGGGGTACTTAAAAAGGTTGGGGGCACTGTGACCCTTGTCAAACCCCTCCCCCCTTCTCCCAGGATCCCCGCCTCTAAATTAGCTAGTTTGCTTCGTTTTGGTTTGTGATGTGTGAAAACGCTTGTTATCTTTAAAAAAAAAAAATCATAATTCTAGATCGAAATTATTCAAAAGCTGTGTTAGGTATTAGGGCCAATGTACTTATTTTGAGAAGTGGGGCGTACATTTATTTTATATGTGAAAATACATGTTACGCTAATAACATGCTGAAAGTGGATTGACAATTATGATTCAGCTTCATTGGAATACCTGTCAGCGTCAAATATTTTCAGAGGGGTGGGGTTTGTGAGTGTATCAAAAGGATAGATATTGATAGTATCACCATTATTTTTCGTTGCTATGCACGTTGCGATACAAACAAGCTGGTATTAATGATACGCTGATTAAAAAGAACCAAGACCAATTTGCACTATCAGAAAATTAAATATCGACCTTCATCACATTACCTTAATGGAATATTTCCGGCATGGAAAAACTCTGTATTTTTAATGAATAGATGTATAATTGAATTGCAATAAAGCGTCTCACTTGGATGCTCTTGTTTTGGTAGGATAATGATGGGCATCGTTTTCTCCCAAACGTTGGTACTTTCAATGGCTCATACAATAACAAAGATAGAATACTAGTGAGTTCATTAATCGGACAATGTTATAACGGTTAAATTGTGAACGTTAATTTCTCCCCAAATGTTTATATTTTACTTTTGAGTGCATTCATGCACTCAGCCCCAGCATTTGCAATTCCCAACGAATTTATCTACCCATACAACAAAAATGGGAAGGGGTGGTCTGTTTTGGTACTTAATTCTGTTGTACATATAGCTAGTGTGTAAATGGGCGTGTAAGACGTACGGATGGAGAACATTACGTTAGCTAATACCTGCAAGATGAGATTAATATAAAGTAAAATAAGCATGGAGCGTGGCATTAAGAAAGAGCAAATTTGTTTTTCACATTGCAAAAGTGATGATAATTTGTACTTTGTATTGTTACCTCCTAAAAAAAGTTTTTTTAAAATTTACCCCGCCTAACTTCAGGATATAATGAAATACATTGTTTGAACGGAACAGAAACAGAAAATACAATTTTACAATCTCATAGAAATGAAAGAAGAAAAAAAGAGAACAAATAAAAATGTCGTAACAGCAACATTGTACATGTATATTGATCTTCTAAAGCATTACCTTTTAACACATGTCATTTAGTAAAGAATTTGCTCGTTGTATTTTTTATTTTTCAAAGCCACTTGCTTTTCTAGAGAAAAATTAATGTTTGAAACAGCTAAACGATGGTCTATATGTTTCCTGTATCTGTTATCAAATATCTTTTTTTTCTCATTAGGATTAAACAAACAAATTCGGGCCATTTCTTTTATATTGAAATGATACAGAGTAAAAATTAAAACTGATATAGGTAGTAGTACTATCTCTATACCAGTCTTGAGACTGACCATATCGGCCTTATATATTAACACTCCCCACAAATATGCTCCATTGTTTCGGGGAACTTTTCACAACAAAGTACATAGTTCTGAGTCAACCAATTTCATTTTACGTTATCTATAATTAGTTAGAAGACAGTTTGTGTTAATTTTGAACTGGGAATTCTTGTTTTAACTTCAATAGTTGGTATAGAATTTAGGATATATATATATATATATATATATATATATATATATATTTCTAATTACTATCTGTAGTATCCATTTTATCTTAATTTTTTTTTGAGAAACAGGAGGTATCAAAAAAATCCTTTTATTTCGAATACGGTAACATTTCTAGGGTGTCATGTTTTCTAGCTGTAACTCTGAATCATTTTTAATAAGTGTAAAAGCCTTGGATACACAATTCTTCCAATCAAAACCTTGTCTAAGTTTCTGTTTATAAGCTACATGTATGGCATGAACAATACTCCTCCAACGCATTACACAATTCGGGGGAACTCCTATTTCAACTATCAAATGGAATTATTTACCCGTAGTTATTTTATTAAGCACTAACAAAGTTTATACCTTTAACATGCACGATTTTAGATTTTTTGAGCCATAATGCATGGCCGTCCAGAGGATTTTTTTTATGTTGGGGACCGGGGTAAAATGCAATCAATTATTGAAAATTTATTGCATTTTCTGTTTGTTTTTTAATTTAGTGAAACTGCCCCCTACCCTAGGCCCCAGGATCAAAACCGTGTCGATGTGCTATATTAGTGCCCTTTTGTGGGGCATTAATCCTCATTACTGTCATTTATGACTTAAGGGCGAGGGTTCCCTAGTTGATAAGCATAGTAGCATACACATGTTTTAGCAGTCACGCAAAACAAACATTGGTAAATTAGGCGAGGTGTCAAAAATATCGATAACAGCAGGCTGCCGCCTCACGTATTGGCGCATCGAGGCTGCAATTACGGCCGAAGCCTGGCTGGGGCAATTATTTTTCTTTTATTAGCCCAGCCGGCTTGCGCCAGGCTGGGATCTGAGGCTCGGTTTCCATTCGAAAGGCGGCAGCCGGCGCATGCTTTTAAATGCCATTTCCTACCGCCAGCGGTAGCCGGCTGAGCTAATTTTAAAAATGCAGCCAGGACGCACAAGTGCAGTTAGCTGCCGCTGGCTGGTATATTTATTTTTGACGCCTCGCCTAAATTGTTATTCAATAAAATCTGAGTATGTATACTTTTATCTAGATCTTTTATTTTAAAATTATTTTTAAAATAATTCCATACATTGGGGTAAAAAAAAAAATATTCCACCTTTATGAGCGACAGTGTAATATCTCGCAGCTGAAAAGGGTCATTTACCAGAGAAGGGGCACTGATGAGAAGGGGAAGGGCCTTTTTTAATGGGGAACTTATCATTAGGAAAAGGGGCACTTAGTTAGAAAGGAAAAAAGGGCACATGTGAAAATATAAGGTGCGCTTATCCGAGTTAAAATGGGGGTAGTTATTAAAAGGAAAAGGGGCACTTGTCAAAGTAAAAGAGGCACGTACCTATCAGATTTAAATAGGACATCTATCCGAGGTGAAGGGGGCACTTCCCGTACCTAACTAGGGGCACTTACTAGAGATTAAAAAGGGCACTTATGATAATGTAAAATGGGTCCTTGAAAAAGTGGGGGCACTCTGCGCCCCCCTGCCCCTGGGAGGGCCGCCACTGCTTCACTGGCTGTGTTGGACACTTAATACCAAGTGGATTCTCGTTACTAAACCTTTTTGGACCTAGCCACAAAGCTTGGGTCTTATTTACATTCAGTTTCAAACCTGACATCTTATCAAAATTATGCAATTACAAAGGGAACTTTTTAGCAGATTCTATACCGTCAAAGACACAATGTTGTATCGTCTGCACATTGAATTATCTTTACCTTGGCATTATTAACAGATATATCGTTTATACTATCGTAATCTCGAATATACCAGGATAATGTTTCGACTGCTAAAATTAATTAAAAGGGAACTTAGCGGATCCCCCTATCGACCCCCTCTCCGAATCGGAAAATATGCAGATGGTTTTCCATTCTTTATCATACTACTATTTATGTTTGTGTAAAGAGTTCTGCCATTAAAATTTGATCCAAACAGGAAACGTCTCAATGTTCCGCTAGAAAATTCCACTCTAGTGAATCCAATGCCTTTTCAAAATCCAGAATAAGCAAAATACCCGATATATTTTTGAGTTTGGTACAATCCATAATATCTTAAATTTTTCTCACAGACTCCCCCATATACCTTTCTTTCACGAAAACCCGTTTATATTCTAGACCTGAACAACAGATTTTCTATAATATTCCAAAATGTTAAATACCATTAACATGAGAAACCATCGTTACCTGGGCTCTTGCCGTTGGCCATTTTTCTAACGGCATTTAAACATTCACCAATTGAAAGATTGTTTTTACACTTTACAATAGGGCCTCCACGGAAAACAGTATTTAACTAGTGATGGAGCCACCCTACTTAAAAAAGACTAATAAATAAAATAAATAAATAAAACAATGTCGCCTTCTTTTAGACAGCGGATAAATGTACTATATAATATGTAGAATCATGTTGAGTATTCTTATAAATTCTTGACCTGTACACATTTTTATAATATGCAATCTGCATAGACAATATTAGTTCTGGATTAACAAGCTCAGTGCAATCATCTGTTATCAACTTTTTACACTGCTCCTTCCGCGAGTTTCGCTTTTCAAGGCATTAAGGCAAAACAAATACTTGTACTCTTTTGCCAATACATTCATAAAAACACAATTTTAGCAACGACTTGAATTAAAATAACATAGTATGCGGGTAAATAACAGAACTATTCACAATCTTTTTATCGTAACATTTATAAATTGTATATTGCGCTCAATTTAAAATAGTATTCAGGAGAGTATATTTCTTGTTTCTATATTTCCTTACCTACAACTAATATCTGTTGGCTGACTTGAAGTTCTACTTTGAATAAGTAGAATATCAAATGATAAGTTATTTTCCAACACATAATCACATCTTTGCAATCCAAAAAAAGTGAAACCTTGAATCAACTTTTTCACAAGTGCATAAATTATCATTCACCATTTGCGATTTAAACAATTCTTTTGAGGCAATAGTCTTGTGAATCATCTTGAAGTTAAATTGTTTAACTTTATTATTACGAATTTGCTTTAATTTAAATGAAAATGCATCTTTTCAAAAGAAAGTCATTATCTAAATCTAGAAATGTATCATGTATATGTATATATCAAAACGGGCATTACGTAAAGCAGCAATGAAATCAAATCAGGCTCATGATGGCCATTATACTATGATTTAAACAAAAACATGAAATACTTACCATTTTACAAATCAATCTTCAAGGGCTTCCAAATATGATCCAACAGCACGATGATAACCTGACGTCTTTCTCGGATTAAAAAATGAACAAATTTGATAAGGAAGGAAACTGCTGTTTTTAAATCGCAGGAAACATATGACTGGATAACTACGTTCGACCAATTGTAAATGGTAAATGAAACGTTTGTCCTTCTCTGCAGGCGGTGAGCTTATTCGAGAATGGGATTGATATGAACAGATAGAATAAAAAGGAAATACCGTCAATTGGTCGATCAAAATTATGATGCTTGATTGGTGGATTGATATTAATGGGATAGATGATTGGATAGCTCTGCAAGGGATGGAGCTAATGTGATGATTGTTTGGTTTTAGTTTTTGTTTGTAAAGTCACCCATTACTTAAGCAGCTTGTTGTATTGTGAACAGAATTCATGGGATAGCTTTTAACGCCGATTATTGTTGTTTCTTTGTTTTTCGTTTATTGCTTTTGTTTGAAAAAAAACGCTCGTTATCTCAGAAACATTATACCTCGAGTTAGGGGATAGCTCCTTGAAATAGCTATTAGCCCGATAATATTTGTTAGTCTGTTTGTTTTTTGCTTATGTTTAAGAAAACGCACATTATCTCAGAAACATCCAAATTTTTGATCGAATTTAGGGGTTAGCTCTATTAGATAGGTATTAGCGCCGATGAACTTGTTCTGAGGGTTGGGACGTACATAATTTTGCTCGTGAAAATAATTGTTACGCTAATAACATGCTAAAAGTGAGTAAATTATGAGTCAGCTTCATGGAATACTTTTCAGCGCCAATGATTTTTAGAGAGGTGAAGTTGTATTTTTTGTTTGGGGAAAACACAAGTTACCTTAGCAACATGTTGAGTGGATCGAAACTATGGGACAGCATTAAGGGATAGCATCGACCATTTTTGTTGTTGAAGTTACGATAGAAACAAGCTGATTAAATTGATAGATATGATACAAGAAGAAGAAAAACCCGACCGTTATGCACAAACAGTCGATCGGATATCGAGCCTCATCATAATCAATAACACCGCCTCGTCACACTTTAATGCTTTCACTTCGGTAGAATAATGGATGACATAGTTTTTCTCCCAAACGTTAGTACTTTCAAAGTTTTGTTTATTCGAATTCTGAGAATAAAATAGGGTTCATTACCCTGGACGAGGTTTGCAATTGTGAAATAGAAAAACTCTCCCTTTTCGGAAGAAAGAACCCTATTTCATCTCCCGACGTATCATAAAAAACCTTTGAAATGACGAACATCCGGAGAAACGCACCTTGGAATTGTGAACCGTAGGAATAAAGAATCTTTCTGATTATTAAGTCTTGGGAATTATGTATCTCCGAGATAATGAACTTTCGGAATCATAAAACTTCGACAAAAAACTAAATAAACTCGGTTTAGTAGGTTAATTTACCGAGAAGGTTACATTTAGGCTAACCAAATTAATGAGTCATTTTAAACTTCACGTGGGTCATCATATTATCCCGACTAAAACTTTCTTCAAAATAAACAAACAAATAGTTATCTTGTTTACAAAGAGAGAAATGCAAATGAAATTTCTAATTTTACACCTGAATGTTGAATTTTGAGACATTTAGGAATTACCAAAATATTGAATACCTATCGACACAATGGTTTTTAGAGAAGTGGGTTTTGTTTTGTTTTGTTTGTTTGTTTGTTTGTTGTTGTTGTTGTGTTGTTGTTGTTTTTTTTTTTGGGGGGGGGGGGCACAAGTTACCTTCGAAATATGTTGAGTGGAGCGAAATTATGGGATAGCATGACAGGATTTATATTTATAGCATCAACCGTTCGTGTTGTTGAAATGGACGTTACGATAGAAACAAGTTGATTAAATTGATAGGTATGATACAAGAAAAAAGGGAACCCAACCGTTATGCACAATCAGACAATTTGATATCGAGCCTCATCACATTACCTGCCCAACACATACTAATAACACGTCACACTTCAATGCTCTTGCCTTGGTGGAATAATGGATGACACCGTTTCCTCCCGAAGGTTGGTACTTTCAAAGGTTTGTTTATTCGAATTATGAAAATGAATTAGGGTTCACGTACTCTGAACCAGGTTTGCAATTGTGAAAATGAAAATTCTCTCTTCGGTTCAGGAGTAAAAACCCTATTACATCTTTCGACTTATCATTATAAGCCTTTGAAATGACGAGCGCTAGGATAAACAAACATCAGAATTATGAACTGTTGGAACAAAGAATCTTTCTGATTAATAAACCTTTGGAATTATGAACCTTCGGAATTATGTTCTTCGAGATAATGAACTTTTGGAATCATAAACCTTCGACAAAAAAAAGAAGAAATAAACTTGGTGTAGAAAATTAATTGTCCGACAAGGTTACATTCAGCTTAACCAAATTAATGAGTAATTTTAAACATCATGTTGGTCATCATATTGTCCCGACCGAAATTTTCTTCAAAACAAACAAACAAATAATCATCATGCTTACAAGAAGACTAATGGAAATGAAATTTCTCATTCTACACCCAAATGTTGAATTTTGAGACATTTAGAAATTATGAGATTTGGAATACTTATCGGCCCCAATGGTTTTTGGAGAGGTGGGGTTGTATTTTGTTTGTTTGGGGGAAACACATGTTACCTTAAAAACATGTTGAGTGAATCTAAATTATGGGATAGCAGTATTGGATAGATACTGATAGCATCGACCATTTTGTTATGTTGTTGAAATGCACGTTGCGATAGAAACGAGCTAGTATTAAGAGGCATGATATATATATTAAACAAACCGTTATGCACTGTCAGATAATTTAATATCAAACTTCATCACATTGGCTTCATGTATATTTCCGGCATGAAAAAGTTTAAATAATGCATGGATTCATGTATAATTGAATTGTAATAATGCGTCAAGCTTAGATGTTCTTGCTTTGGTAGGATCATGGATGGCATCGTTTCTCTCTCTCTCTCTCTCTCTCTCTCTCTCTCTCTCTCTCACACACACACACACATACACACACGCACCCACTCACAATACACTTGCACAACACACTCACCAACTCATACACAAAGATCGTTTAAACACTTTTTCATTTTAAGGTTTACCTTGTTTTGCTTGTTTTGCTTTTGTTTTTTTGAGGCCGCCATCCTTGTCAAGCTTTGCTTATGATTGCGGTGTCCTGCACTTTTCCAGCAGAATAGTTCGGATAATACTTTAAATTTATGTTTATATGTTAAGGAAATATTAAGTTTCGTTATTATATGTACATATATTATGTAAAAAAAAAAACATTTTGACAAGAAGAAAATATTGTTTGTTTATGTTGTATTATACCTTACATTTATATGTTCTTTGTTATTCAGTTATATTTTATATGGAAAAAATGCAGAAATAAAATCAAATAAAATCAAATAACTTCACACAGGCGCCCCCCCCCCCCGAGAACGGTGGTCCGGTACTTTACCAGTAGTACTTGCAAAAATATCTCGAGTGTATAAACTGTGTTGTTATCAGTGGCGTCGATCGCTCGACGTTTCATTAACTTATTAGAGAAAGAAGACGATTCGTTGTACTGTTTTCGACTCTTAATCCTTGTCTGAATACAGTTTCCCCCCTCCCGCGCGAAACGCGGAAGCTTTGGCGTTTCATTTGATTATTACTCTTAATCCTTGTTTGAATTCAGTTGCCTCGCTGTTTCATTAAATTAATACTCTTAACCCTTGTCTGAGTTCATTTTTCGCCGATCCCGTGCAAAGCGCGGAAGCTGCCACGTTTCATTAAATTATTAGAGAAAGAAGACGATTTGTTGTATCGTGTCCTTGTCTGAATTCAGTTTCCAGCAATCTGGTTTCCATTGTCAACACAAAAACCTTACAATCATCACTGTACACATAGTTTGGCATATTGCAAGCTTTGCATGGCACGCACACACATGAGCTGACTAGCCATCCGGGTAAGTTCAAAGTCCGACCAGACCCATGTACTATCAGCTGGTTACCACGCACCGCGCCGGTATCGAGTGTCGCGACTATTATTGGGTCGCGTGCCAGCTAGGAATACATGGATTTTTTGACAGAAAGTTTAAAAATAACACTAACAAGTGTCATTTGTGGCTGTCGGCTGTGTGACAATTTCGTAAAAGAAGCATAATGATATACATCAAATATATCATACAAAAACAATTGCAGAGGGTGCAACCCCTCTTCCCATGCAGGGCCATGCACATACATATATAAACATACATATTAATGTCCAGATATCTCCTCGGAGATCGAGGAAAATACACAAGAATATAAGAAATAATAATGTTCCGTACACGCAGAAATTGTTTTAAAAATGTTCGCTCTTAGGGCTATATGTCAAGTAATGATTTTATTTAACTTTCAAAAATATTATCATTATGCATCAAAATATGCGAAACCTATCCCCATAAATGCGCCAAGGTGCAAGGAGAGGGGACACGAATAATAACGTCACAAAGAAATATGAAGGAGTTTCCAATGAAAAGGAGTTTGATGTGATTTCTGTTATAACAAATATATAAATAAAATTAGTGATTGATGGTGTACAAGTCAATATGTATTATGCTGCGGGACTTCGCCAATAGGAGGCGCTGTCCAGTGAGACTGATCGTAGGTATAAGCTTCTTTCCTCTGTTCTTTCCGTTCATAGTAGAAAATTAAATCACCCTTTCCCGATGCTGGGTTGTATATAACGTGATAACAGAAGTTCTTTAATTTCATTTTTATATCCGCACATTCTCTCAGTCTTTATGTACATCACGTCTATTCGAATTCTCTCAATCATTTATACCGCTTATTATCATTTTTAAAATACATCATTTAAAATGGCTCTCCCTTTATCATCTTCTTACAATCTGTTTACAATCTTGATTTCTTCCATTCAAATCCATTTACCTTTATAAATTTCTATGTCTTAAAAATCTCTTAGTTTATTATCTTCTCACATTCTCTCACTCTTTTGTTTTCCTCTCTTTTAAATCATCTCACTCCCTATCATTCACAACTTCTCTCCCTTCATCACCTTCTCATATTCTTGCAATCTTTATTAATTAAATCATTCTATCATACATCTCTTTCATGACATTTTTTCTCCTCACTTTAACCCTAAAAAGGCCGGGCTATTTGAGGTCTTAATACGGCAGAGGGGGGGGGGGGGGGCATTATGCCCCCCTAAGATCTCGGTCTAGGAAGGTCTGATTAATTTGAAAATTAGCATGGTGATAGATTGAAGTATATTGAATTAGATGGTATTGTTTATTTTCTTTTATGTTTATTTATTTAATCGTTATTAATATTTTTATGACAATATGCACATTTTTGAGGGAAATTTACTTACAAACGCACATTTGAGAGAATTACATCTTTTGTATAGACATGTGATGATATTTTGTCACCTAACACCCGAACCATAGGTCCGCCCATAACAAATTTCGAATCAAAATGTGCGGGAGACATGAGAGAAAAAAAACTCATGAAATTTCAGCGCCAAAGGTTGAGAGGTTTTGATGCAGCGGCAAAAATTCGACGGGGGGGGGGGGGGCATTATGCCCCCGGCCTTATTAGGGTTAAATCAATATCTTCTCACATTCTCTCACTATTTATCTCTTCCTTTCGAGTTCTCTCTTCCATTACAACTTCTCTCAATTTCTCCTCTCCACTCTTATGTGCTGTATATCTCTCTTCTTCTTACTCAAACAAAACAACTGACAGGATAGTAATTGAAACTAATTAATGCACGTCAAACAAACATTTAATCACTAATGCTACTATTTCAATGACTTTAGAAAATGAATCATCCTGTAATATGGCAACTCCCATCGTATCAAGTTTGCATATTTACATCGGCTTTACTTACAATAAGTATAATGATTAACTTGTAAAATAATAGTTATATTCACAGCAATAGTAATAATAATGATAATGATAATAATAATAATAACAGCAATACTGATACAATAAATATTATTATCAAAATGTTAGGCACCCATCAATTTGATTCTTGTTTTTTAAATATCTTTTAACTTGCTCTTTTAAAAAATTTCAGGAAGTTCTGAAAATGCAAAACCACTGTTCATTACAATTGCAGACCCATTCACTAACTAAAGTATGCCCTTTTACCCTCATCATCGACAATATTTCCACAATGCATTATTTCATGATAAAGATGGTATATATTAATCTTGCTCTATAAAATAATCTTCTCATTCGCTTTTAAAATTTGTGTTTCTTTCAGGTCATGATCGGTCATGTTCACGTTTGATATTTTGATACTAACGGTTTTACTCTTTCACACAAATCCGGCACAAGTGGATGTTGACATGGCATTGCAAAAACAATGTTGCTCAGTGAAGCGTGTTTAGATTAATGTAGTCAATGTACAATAGGAAAGCATATTACTTCTACTCTATGTAAGCAAGGAATCTTATTATACACCTCATAGATATTCACAATTTCTATTTGTTTTCGAGTTTCATTTTTTCTGGGACACAGTGTATAGTTGATATTTTATAAAACGAGCATCTTACTTTTAATTATCTTATATTTCACACTACAACCATATTCATTCTACCTTAAGTTTGGGAAATAATATATTGACTTTTGTCTTTTAAAAAATCTTTTGCCTTGTCTTGAATTACTTATATGACATGATGTCATGTATTGTTTGTAGTTTTCAATGAAGGAATGCATTCATTAATTTTATTCGATTTTTTTAAAGGTAATGATTGTGAAACATAAAATAAGATAAACTTGAAACTTAAAACAAGTAAATAATGTCATAAGTTGCCGTGTATTCTGACACATTGACGTTACATTTTTGTTTTCGTTATTCACTAGTTCTATTCGTATCTGAAGTATAAGCTCATTACTCGAAACCACAGACAGATATGTATATTCATATGTATTATGCATATGTATATGTATATGTACATGAGTATATGTATTTATATGTACATGTATAAGTAAGTATATGTATACAGGTTCGTATATTTGTATCATAGACCTTATAAATACTCTACTACACAAACTGCACTTTTATGTTGTAATCAAATATCTTTGACGTTTCATCATTTTATAAAGCACTACCTAATATTATACAATGAAGTTTGAACAACGTCTCTTGGTAATAAAAATGAGATTCTATAAAACACAAAAGTAGAAGTAGCACAACCTATCCTGCCAACTATATTGAAGGTTCTCATGCCCATGAACGTAAATTCGAAAACAGTTTACATTCTCGTCAAACGACCCTTGGGTAAAATTGTTATATATAAGACTTGATCTGTCTAGCCACCTTGCCTCACTGAGACTTAAGCCGGTCAGCCCGATCCAGTAGTCCCCACTTGCACGCCCTACGATGAAACGCTGTTCCTCTAGCGACTCGATGAAGACCAGATGGGATCCGTATTGGGAACAAGCTGAAACTGCGGAAGCATGATTCATCTTGGCAGTGCTGAAATTGTAGAACGACCCGCCGAATTTACAATCCACCGGAGGAGATGAGCATGCTGAAAAGATGAAAATACAACATGTAAATTACTCAATTTTAAGAAAGTAGACTAAGTGATTATTTGGGTAGAAACTGAAATATTCAGAGAAAAATTATTATTATTATTATAATAGATAATGATGATGATAATTATGGTAATGAAACTAATTTTTAATTATCTTATATTTCACACTACAAGTTTGGGAAATAAAATATTGACTTTTGTCTTTTAAAAAATCTTTTGCCTTGTCTTGAATTACTTATATGACATGATGTCATGTATTGTTTGTAGTTTTCAATGAAGGAATGCATTCATTCATTTTATTCGATTTTTTTAAAGGTAATGATTGTGAAACATAAAATAAGATAAACTTGAAACTTAAAACAAGTAAATAATGTCATAAGTTGCCGTGTATTCTGACACATTGACGTTACATTTTTTGTTTTCGTTATTCACTAGTTCTATTCGTATCTGAAGTATAAGCTCATTACACAAGACCCCAGACAGATTTGTATATTCATATGTATGCATAATTATGTATATGTATATGTATGTGTATGTGTATTTACATGTACATGTATAAGTAAGTATATGTATACTGGATTGTATATTTGTATCAAAGACCCTATAAATACTCTACTACACAAACTGCACTTTTATGTTGTAATCAAATATTGTTGACGTTTTATCATTTCTAACTATTATTATACAATGGAGTTTGAACAAAGTCTCTTGGTAATAAAAATGAGATTCTATAAAACACAAAAGTAGAAACCGCCACTACTTCTAATCATCAATATCATTATTTATAAATTTATTGAATGTAAAGATGTAAAGAGCTCCGTCTTTTAAACATCATAAATTAACACCTCTTTAACAATCTTTGCAGAGCTCTTCGTGTGAAAATGAGTGCATGGAATGACAAAAACCACAAACTTGAACATTCCTAAAGCTCCGATACACTTATAGAAACAATGACAAAAGAACGAAAACCCGATTTTTTTTCTTTCGGGGGGGGGGGAGGGGGTATTCTCTAGCCCCCAACCAATCCCCATTTAGGTGTTCAGATGCAATCAGTGGTGCAACCAGGTGGTATGAAAAATTGGAATAAACAAATCCAATTTTTATATCCCCACTTCTTTCTCGCATATGAATCTAAATTGTATGGAGCACAACCTATCCTGCCAACTATATTGAAGTTTCTTATGCGAACTACGAACATGAACGTAAATTCGAAAACAGTTTACTTCCTCGTCAAACGACCCTTGGGTAAAATTGGTGTATGTAAGACTTGATCCGTCTAGCCACCTAGCCTCACTGAGACTTAAGCCGGTCAGCCCGATCCAGTAGTCCCCACTAGCACGCCCTACGATGAAATCCTGTTCCTCTAGCGACTCGATGAAGACCAGATGGGATCCGTATTGGGAACAAGCTGAAACCGCGGAAGCATGATTCATCTTGGCAGTGCTGAAATTGTAGAACGACCCGCCGAATTTACAATCCACCGGAGGAGATGAGCATGCTGAAAAGATGAAAATACAATATGTAAATTACTCAATTTTAAGAAAATAGACTAAGTGATTATTTGGGTAGAAACTGAAATATTCAGAGAAAAATTATTATTATTATTATTATAATAGATAATGATGATGATAATTATGGTAATGAAACTAATGATACTAAAAATAGATGCAAAGACAAAATTACAGCTCTTAAAAGACTTGGTAACATTGGTGAAGGTTGATGAAAAAACTGCGTAATTTTTGTATGAAATGTTATTTAGGCGAGGCGTCAAAAATATCGATACCAGCTGGCTCCCGCCTCACGTATTGGCGGATCGAGGCTGCAATTCCGCCCGGATCCTGGCTGGGGCAATTAATTTTCACTTATTAGCCCAGCCGGCTTGCGCCAGGCTGGGATCTGACTTTTACCCCGTAATCTTTAATCGGCCCATCCACCCCCCGCCTGGCGGCACGTCTATAATTGGCTCAGCCAGGCTGCCGCCAAAAATAGGTCGTTACAGTTGCAATTTTAAAGTTTCCAGCTGGCGGTCGCCGTACGGAGATGCTTAAAGTTTTAGTGGCGGCAGCCAGGCGGTGATGCTTGTAGTCCAGAATCTGCACGGTCCTTTATAATTTCCCCACACTTGATCCAAGCCGTCGAAGATGGCGTTATCAACAGACTCATAATTATGCTCACCAGCCCGCGCATATTTTTTTTTACACGACTGTTTAGCCACTTCAGTCAAATATACTGTGCAAACGACTAGAGACAGAGTCTAGTATTACCCTTAGCAGTTTGTTGGAGGATCTGTACGTGTGTACATGTATACTCGTTATTTGTGTCGGGTTAAATCTATCCTCTATTCTCTTTCATTATGTATTTCTGTGTTCCTCTTCAATCTATCCTCTTCTCTTTTGTCATGTATTTTTTTCTTCTTCAATCTATCCTTTTTCTCATTCGTTATATTTTATTTTTCCTTCAATCTATCCCCAGTTCTCCTTCGTTTTGTATTTCTTTTGTTCTCCTTTATTCTAACCTTTTCTCTTTTGTTTTATGTATTTCTTTGTTTCTCCTTCAATCTATCCTTTTCTCCTTCGTCATCTATTTTTTTGTTTTAATCTGATAGATTCCCTTTCTCCTTCTTTATATGTATTTCCCTACGGTTTTTCCTTAGTCTAGATCTTTAATCATCTTAGCTCTTCAATCATGCATTGCTATGTTCTTTCTTTGACTTATCCTCTTCTCTTTCCTTATGTATTTCCTTGTTTTTCCTTCTCCATAACCTCTCCACTATCCTTGTTTTCCCCTTTCTATAATTTCCTTCCCTGTCATGGGTGTACTTGCTTGGCTTGCACATAGTGCGCTGACGACTTAGACTCTTTCACCAGAGCACTTCTTGGAATTTTTTCACGAAAATGGCTAAAAGTTGTGTAAAAAAAAATATGCGCCACCAGCCCAGCCTGACCCTAGTAGTTTTGTGTGTTGCGAAAATATATTTTTTCCCTATTTTTTTCCTATTTTTTCCCTATTTTCTGGAAATGCAGACTATTTTTTCCCTATTTCCTTCAAGAAAATAGGAAAAAAATAGGGCTATTTTTTTCCTATTTTCAAGCACAAACTATTTTTTCCCTATTTTTTTCACCTATATTTTTTTTCAGACTATTTTTTTCCTATTTCCTATAAAAAAACAGGAAAAAAATAGTCCTATTTTTTTCCTATTTTCAAGTACAAACTATTTTTTCCCTATTTTTTTCACCTATATTTTTTTTCAGACTATTTTTTTCCTATTTCCTATAAGAAAACAGGAAAAAAATAGTCCTATTTTTTTCCTATTTTCAAGCACAAACTATTTTCCCCCCATTTTTTTTACCTTCAACTTTTGTGGACTATTTTATTCCTATTTTTTTAAAAGAAAATAGAAAAAAAATAGTTCTATTTTTTCCTATTCTCGAGTACCAAACTATTTTTTCCCTATTTTTTCACCTTCATCTTTTTCAGACTATTTTTTGCCTATTTTCTCAAAAAAAATAGGACTATTTTTTCCCTATTTTTTCATCTTAATCTTTTTCAGACTATTTTTTCCCTATTTTTTCACCTTAATCTTTTTCAGACAATTTTTCCCCTATTTTTTCACCTTTATCTTTTTCAGACTTCTTTTTACCTATTTGCGAGTACTATTTTCTTCCTATTTTTTGCACTTAAATTTTTTATGACATGATACAAATTTGTAAACTATTTTTTGTCTAATTTCTAAACTTGCATATTTTCATTGTTTATGACTGGCATCCTATTCAAAAAGCCCGCTTCTCCTGCCATTATCTCTGTTGTTCATTTTGCGACTTATTGGTTGTTTTTAGCTGTGGGGTCACATATTGAATAGTGAGATCAAAGATGACCATAAATAAACAATGTGTAAAAAGAAAATGTACGAAATTTCAATTTTGTTCCTTTATTAATATTCTTGATTTTATTTACAAACTATAGTAGTGACTAGTGAACTCAAAGATAACCATACATAAACCATGTGTAAAAAGAAAATGTACACATAGAAATTTCAACCAAAAAAAATCTCCTTTATTAATAGAAAAAAAAAGCATTCGATCGAGATATTCCCGTTCTAAACTTCTATGTGTGCACAAAGTTTCAACGTAGAGGACAGTACGCAAGTACGTAATTTGAAAATTACCCGTTATTTTTTTTTCCCCACTGGCACTGCTGTGCGCATCGGACTTTTGCTGATTTTCGTTCATCAAACGTCTCCAAATCACACCAAAATGTCTTCCAGCAATTATTCTAGCGATGAAATTTCATCAAGAGATAGTGACTCCTCATACTCCGATGCCTCCTTATCCCATTTTAGTGATTCTTCCCAAGAAAATGAGCCCGACAAATGTTCAAAATATTACTAGTCCCACTCGTAGAGAAACGAGTTTGTTGTCGAATTACGGACCATCGACGAGCGGAACTGGCCCCAGAAAACAGCTGAAAAGGTACGTTTATTTCTGAAACTTAATTATATTATGATATATATATTTTTATTGTGTCTGTTGTTGAATATAATGCTACTTCATAGACATAATAGGCCTATAGAATGTTATTTTACGTATCAATATTCCCATGTAGGGGGCCTACTAGTGTTGAGGTTACTTGTAGACTACACAACTTCTTAGTGTAGTGTAGTGAATCTCCAAGTGCAGTGTAGTGTCTGTTAGTGAATGAGTGAATGTAAACAAACGTGATTACAATAAATCCACGTAAAAAATTTCAGATTTTGTACCATTACAACGTCTGTCAATTATTTTGCCTTGCATGATATAATGTTTTGATGTGGTTTTAGGCTAAATTGTATCTCAAATTATTTTTCTAGGAATCAGAAAACACAACCTGCTAAAGCACCACGCAAGAAGAAGAGCAAGTCTTCCAAGTCCGAGAGTGTGTCTGCGAGGTATGTCCTTACTAAGTAGAAATCTAAATCTATTGTTGATAATTTTTTTGGGTTTATTTATTTCATGTTTGTTAGTTAAGATCTGACATCAAAATATTAGAGTAGTTTACCTCATCATTATGCTAGAACAATAATTTGCAGGTGGCACAAGTTCTACCTAGATCTACATTATTTTTCTCTTTCCTTTTTATTTTTTTCTTCAACAAATTGTTCCTTTACTATTTTCTTTTCTGTGTTTTATGTTTTATTTTATGTATGTTCACCCAATATATCTAAGAATAAAATAACTCTAATTAATTGCCTACCTGAGTGGTTTACATTTCATGCACCTTGACAGCTCTTTGATGACTCCGTTGTTTCACCATCCGTTCGTCGTCAGCCTGGCATCTTTTTTGCTATCATACTTTTGTACACACATGTTCTGTGCCTTTGAATTTTTCATTATGAAATACATAAATACTTGTACTAAGTATTAATTGCATGTTCATAAATGTACCAATGCATGATTATTCTAACCCCTAACTCACATTTCATTTATATCTTTACAGATCAATTGAAACTAATCAAGCTACAATGTACATGTAACGTACAATCACCATTCGATGCCTGTGAACAGCATGACCAACATCTGTATCCTTTACATTAGTATTTGTTTCCATTTTATTATGTAATTCTTATGTCTAATCATTGAGATTCATAGGCAAGTACAACATGTATGTGTACACAATGAGTGCCTGCATATTGTGAAGATAAAGGACCATAAGACCATTACTTATGATACATGGTAATGATGGTATACTTTGTAAAACTATTTGAAAATAGTAGCATGTAAGTCTGTCATTTTCTTGTTTATATATATCTCAATGACATGACATGTCATTGATTTTGTAGTAAGTGTTTCTAGATTATGATGATTGTATTAAGATTTTGACAGTTCAATTGAGATTGAGAAAATTATGTAACATGTCAACTGTACAATACAGCATGCATGCATTGTTGAAAAATCTGTTTTATGATTTATTTTATTTTGTTATCTTTGTAAATAACGAGAATTTTTTTTTTACTTGTCATGATTTTCTTGAGGTTTGAAAATGTTATTACATTATTAAGAGCACTTTGCAATTAAATTGTAATAAAAGAGACAGAAAACAACACTCTCATGTCAAGAATACTGCTTTATTTGGTTACTAGTGAGGGAGAGAGCTTGTGATCGCCTGGCATATCCACATCGGCTCAGTAATAGTCCTGAAACTCACCTGAATACTTTATTTGAACAAAAATAGAAAGCTACATTCTAGGTGGATGATATTTTTTTAAGGCGGAGGCATATAGGAGACGCAGTCGCATTTGTCTTGTTTTTTTTTTTTAGAGTATAATCATAGCAAACCATGAACAACTCTATTACTACAACATGTACACTACAGTACTTAACCTAGGATGGTAAATATCAGTTAAGTTCTTTTATTTATTTGCTTACATGAACACACATACTATACTAAACTCATGTCATTGTGTTTACCTCTCGAAAATAAAGTACATGTATTTTATTTGACACGTTCCCTTTTATTCTTTTTGTTTGTTACAGTCCACTGCCATTATAACGAGGTGCTCGGGACCAAGCCAATTTCCTTGTTAAAATGAAATCATGTTATACTCGAGTTACTGAACACATTGGTTTGTTTAAAATTGGGACTGATGAGAATTGCCTGATAATAAAATCTTGGTGTATCCATGTTCGTTATAATAGGAGTGGACTGTATAACATTTTCCATATACCCATTGACTATTTTAAATGTTCTACTGAATGGATTGGACTGAAAGGATGAAGTGAATTTGGCAAACTGAGTAGGTGCATCGATGCAGAGAAAAGAGCTGTAGGAGTAGGGTGACTATTCTACAGTGGAAACTTTTGACAATGAGGTCATGTGCAACCAAGAAATCTTAACCCCCAAAAGCTGTTAAATTACCTTGTCATTTCAGGTATAACTGATCTCTTTATATCAAGTTTGCACTGTATGATTTAATTGAATGTACAGAGTCGTTGACTGGATGTGTGAGATGGTAGTGCTTGAGAAATCCATGAAAGTAAAGGATGAGTGACCCCCCCCCCCTATTTCCTGACTATTTTTTTCTGATTTCCTCACTTATTGTCTATTTTTTTCCTATTTCCTTACTATTTTTTTCCTATTTTCTTACTATTTTTCCCTATTTTCTTACTATTTTTTTCTTATTTTCTTACTATTTTTTTCCTATTTCCTTACTATTTTTTTCCTATTTTCTTACTATTTCCCCTATTTTCTTACTATTTTTTTCCTATTTTCTTACTATTTTTTTCCTATTTTCTTACTAATTTTTTCCTATTTCCTTACTATTTTCCCCTATTTTCTTACTATTTTTTCCCTATTTTCTTACTATTTTTTTCCTATTTCCTCACTATTTTTTTTCCTATTTCCTCACTATTTTTCACTGTCCACTAGCACCTAGTTATCACTATTTTTTTACTATTTTCTTCACCATTTTCTACACTATTTTTTCCCTATTTTTTTCCTATTTTTAGGTCTGAAAAATAGGAAAAAAATAGGAAAAAAATAGAAAAAATTGTTTCAAACCTATTTTTTTCCTATTTCCAAAACTATTTTTTCCCTATTTTTTCCTTTAAAAAAAATAGGGAAAAAATAGAAAAAAAATATATTTTCGGGACTATTTTTTCCTTATTTTTCCCCTATTTTTTTCCTATTTTTTTACGCCTGGGGGAGTTTCGCCGGGCGGCGCATATTTTGTTTACACAACTGTTTAGCCACTTCAGTCAAATATACTGTGCAAACGACTAGAGACAGAGTCTAGCATTACCCTTAGCAGTGTTACACAGTGTACATACTCGTTATTTGTTTCGGGTTAAATCTATCCGCTCTTCTCTTTCATTATGTATTTCCTTGTTTCTCCTTCAATCTATCCTTTTCTCTTTTGTCATGTATTTCTTTTTTTCTTCAATATATCCTTTTTCTTCTTCGTTATTTCTTTGTGTTTCCTTCATACTATCCCCCAGTTCTCCTTTGTATGTACACTGTTGCTCATAACGGTGGAATATTTTTTTTTATCCCAATTTATGGAATTATTTTAAAAATAATTTAAAAATACTAGATCTAGATAATAGTATACAGTCTCAGATTTTATTGAATAATAATTTGCCAATATGTGTTTTGCGTGACTGCTAAAGCATGTATATTATGCTACTATGTTTATTAACTAGGGGACCTATGCCCTTAAGTCATAAATGACAGTAATGAGGATTAATGCCTCACAAAAGGGCACTAATATAGCACATCGACACGGTGTTGATCCTGGGGCCTCACAGTTACGAGGCCATTGCTTTGTCACTGAACCATGACTGTACGCAGCGGGGGCTATGGTAGGGGGCAGTTTCCATAAATTAAAAAAAAAACAGAAAATGCAATAAATTTTCAATAATTTATTGCATTCTACCCCGGTCCCCAACATAAAAAAATCTTCTGTGTGCCCATGCCTTGAGCCATAATGCATGGCCGTCCAGAGGATTTTTTTATGTTGGGGACCGGGGTAGAATGCAATAAATTATTGAATATTTATTGCATTTTCTGTTTTTTTTTTTAATTTATGGAAACTGCCCCCTACCCTAGCCCCCGCTGCGTACAGTCATGGTTCAGTGACAAAGCAATGGCCTCGTAACTGTGAGGCCCCAGGATCAACACCGTGTCGATGTGCTATATCAGAGCCCTTTTGTGAGGCATTAATCCTCATTACTGTCATTTATGACTTAAGGGCATAGGTCCCCTAGTTGATAAACATAGTAGCATAATATACATGCTTTAGCAGTCACGCAAAACACATATTGGCAAATTATTATTCAATAAAATCTGAGACTGTATACTATTATCTAGATCTAGTATTTTTAAATTATTTTTAAAATAATTCCATAAATTGGGATAAAAAAAAATATTCCACCGTTATGAGCAACAGTGTATTTCTTTTGTCCTTCATTCTAACCTCTTCTCTTTTATTGTATGTATTTCCTTGTTTCTCCTTCAATCTATCCTTTTCTCTTTTGTCATGTATTTCTTTCTTTTTTCAATCTATCCTTTTTCTTCTTCGTTATTTCTTTGCTTTTCCTTCAATCTATCCCCCAGTTCTCCTTCGTATGTATTTATTTTGTCCTTCATTCTAACCTCTTCTCTTTTATTTTATGTATTTCTTTGTTTCTCCTTCAATCTATCCTTTTCTCCTTCGTCATATATCTTTAATTGTTTTAAACTGATAGATTCCCTTTCCTTCTTCATGTATTTCCCTGTTTTTTCTTAGTTTAGATCTATGATCCTCTTACCTCTTCAATTATGTATTTCTATGTTCTTCCTTTGACTTATCCTCTCCTCTTTCCTTATGTATTTCATTGTTTTTCCTTCTCCATACCGTCTCCACTATCTTTGTTTTCCCCTTAGCTATTATATCTTCCCTTCCCTGGGTGTACGTGCTTGCACATAGTGCGCTGACGACTTAGACTCTTTCACCAGAGCACTTCTTGGAAATTTTTCGCGAAAATGGCTAAACAGTTGTGTAAAAAAAATATGCGCCGCCGGGCGTCTTAATTTAATGATCACGCCATCATCGGCTGGTAGCAAGTAAGTAGGAATAGGTAGCGTTGGTGTGGTGGAGATCAAAATTAAATAGGCCAGATTATGGACTTTGATGCTTGAAGTTGCAACTTGTTGAAACGTACTGAGCTTTCCCTAAAAAAATGGCGCTCATTTTCCGATTGTGACGTCATTTCAAGCTATGTTTACATTTCTATTCACGCCGGGCTTTGCATACAAAAAGGGATGGACGTTAAGGCAACGAGGGGAAAGATACAGTGATAGACCTTGACAAAAACTTAGCAACACCCAACAAATCTTGAATACAGAATGTTTCAAGCAAACGTGGCTGTCGTGATGCTGGGAACATAGTTTAGACGAAGCTTTGAGGGCGATTGTTATCGCGCCTGTTCACAGCGAAACGCACCTGTTTTTAAATTGCTTGGATTAGCAAGTGTGCGCTTGTAAAAACGACGCTTGGCTGGAATGCTCCCCAGGGAGTATGTGTGCGGCAAACAGTGGCGTAGACAGGTTCGTACACCTGGGGGGATGACTCAGGGGCGGATCTAGCTTTTTGCTAAGGAGGGGGGTGACCAAAATAATGACGATGCGGAGCATCGTCCACGAGCCGCGAAGCGGCGAGCCGATTTTTTTTGGGGTGTTTATTTGAACCCCGTAAGTGATGTTTTCCTGGCATCTATTAACACAATGGATACCATAAAAAGCAGTGCATGATAACGTCTTTTTAAATCAAGTAACAGTTAATACACAGTTATATCCAGAGTTATCATGTGTTTGGTTAAGTTACCAGATAAGTTGAATATCTTTCACAATATTTGCACTTGAAAGGGTTCCTCTCCAGCATGCGTTCTTTTTTTTTTCTTTTTTTTTCTTTTTTTGGCCTCCCAAGGGGGGGGGGGGGTTAAACCCCCTAACCCCCCCCCCCGTAGATCCGCGCCTGTTTAATCTTGTGGTTATCTTGTGGTTTCCAAACCACAAGATAACCACAAAATACTTGTAAGATTTTCTTTTTTTTACCGTCTGAATTGGCTTTCAGCGTGTGAATGCGGCTAATAACAATAAACACAATTACAATAATGATGATGATTATTATTATCATCATCATAATTATTATTATTATTAATATTATAATTGTTATCATTATTATTATTACTATTATTATCATCATTATGACTTATTAAGTAAGCAAATATCATTCCCCAAAACCTGGGGGGATGATTGTACATGCCATTCCCCCCCCCCCCCACCTTGTGAGGTGGGGGGGATGCATCCCCCTCATCCCCCCCCCCCCCGTTGTCTACGCCCCTGGCGGCAAAGCCTGAATCCGATGACCGGGGTAATAATTGTGAAGCGCTTCGAGAAGGCCTTCGGTCCTGAAAAGCGCTACTATAATAATATAAGAACTAGCTATCATCATAATTATTATTGACAATTTAAGTGTATAATTTCAAATATTTCATGTCATTTTATGTCTTTATATCCACTATCTTACACCATTTAAATTTGGTGTCCACTCAGGGGCGTCTCCAAAGTGGGGGGGGGGGGGGGTGGGGTGCGATCTGTCAGGATATTGTCGGTAAATTGGCTGCCGTCGGGAAAAAAGGGGAAAAGGGGGAGGGAAAAAAAGAGAGGGAAAGAGAAAGAAAAGAAAAAAGAAAAAGAAAAAGAAAAAAAGGAAAAGAAAGGAAAGAGAAGAAAGAAAGAGAAAAAAGAAAAAGAGGGAGGAAAGTAAAGAAAGAAACAAAAAGAAAAAAGAGAAAAGGGAAACAAAAGAAACGGGGGAGGAAAGAGAGGAGAGAGAGGGGAGGTAATGGTCTGAGAGAGGAGGAGTGGGAGTAAAAGTTTGAAGTCGGTGAGATGTATATTGTCGGTCGGCCGACAAGTTTTTTTCCCTACGAACTGTGAATATTTATCCGCTGGCCTTGTTTTAGTTTAGTTTTTTGGTTAGTGCTCGCGAGGAGGCGCGATAGCTCAGTCGATAGAGCATTGGTCTCGTTATCCGGTGACCCGGGTTCGAAACCAAGTCGATGCGCTAGTGCCCCTTGGTAAGGCATTAATCCTCATTACCAGGTCCCTCGGAGAGGACCTAAAGCCGTCGGTCTTCTGGTTGCTTACTAAAAAGCATGTATTGCTTTCTTAGCTGTCATAAGCTGTTTTTTTTTTTTGGGGGGGGGGGGGTAGACATGTAGGCCCCGCCGTTGAACGTTTCTCAGCGGGGGTCAAGGGGTGGAGCCCCCAGAAGCTCAGGGGGTATAGGCATTTAATTACTGTCAGATGAGCATATTTTGATACCGTATTCGTGACAATGGCAGAACATAAAATTGTTTTCGGTCCAGAGGGCGGAGCCCCCAGAAGCTCAGGGGTTTTACACATTAAATTATCGTCAGATGAGCATAATTTTATACCTTATTTGTGCCACTGGCAGGTCACGAATTGACGTGGGGTCCAGGGGGAGCCCCCGGAAGCTCAGGGGTTTTGGGCAATAAATTACGATCAGATGAGCATATTTTGATATCTCATTTGTGACACTGGCAGGACACAAATTGGTGTTGTGTCCAGGGGGTGAAGCCCTCAGAAGCTCAGGGTTTTTTATACATCAAATCATCGTCAGATGAGCATAATTTTATACCTTATTTGTGACACTGGCAGGTCACGAATTGGCGTGGGGTTCCGGGGGCGGAGCCCCCGGAAGCTAAGGGGTTTTGGGCAATAAATTACGGTCAGATGAGCATATTTTTATACCTTATTTGTGACACTGGCAGGACATAAATTAACCAGCACTGTCATTTTTCTCTTCTTTTTTCCAAGTTTAATATTTTTCGTTATATACTTTCAATTATTTCGCTCTATATCTAACACAATCACTTTAATACGGCGAATAACATGTGAACGCAACGTTGCCATATGATGGAAGGCACGTTTGAAAGGGAGAGGAAGAGAGAGAGAGAGAGAGAGAGGGGGGGGGGGAGGGGGTGTCGAAGACCAAAGGGGAACCTTTGACCCATGTATTGTTCGTGAAATGCATGCAATACTGTTTAATGCACCCATAGGCCTGCAGGGATGGGGCATATATAGTACCTTTAATATACAAAGAGTTGCGACACGAAGCGTCCGTTTTGTTGCGTTTTGTTGGAAACAGATATGGCGTTTGAATTATAATTTGGACATGCATGAAGTAAAGGCCCGGTCCCACTGCACTTACGGATGCAAAGAGGATGTAAAACGTAACAAAATCTTGCCATCCGTTGGAAAACGCTATGCATCCGTTGTGTACTCATTGCATACGTGTTTCATACGCTCTATCCATCGAGCATCCGTCCACTGTGATTTCATCCGCGCAAAAAGTTTTGAGCTGCACAAAACTTTTAGAACGGATGAACTTCCGCCGTGTACGATGTAAATCCGCGACAAATACGAGCAACAAACGTTCTATGTCCGTTATCATCCGTTAAACGTCCGCTGTATCCTCTCTGCATCCTCTGGGCATCCTCGCAACTCACATCCGCTGCAACTGAAAAGGGAAAGAGGGAGGAAAGATAAGGTACATGGAACGTTTATACATCGTTAGTGGCACGGAAATAGAAAGGATGTAAGCGTATGCATCTCGTATATAAAGTATTCAAAGCTGTCATCCACTTTCATCCGCTAGGCTTCCGATGAACATCCGTTTAACATTCCCGCTACATACTACCCACGTCCGTTATTTTCCGTTCTGTTTTCGCAAATTTTCGCAAATTTTGTCCATTTCTGGAGAGGATGAAAACGGATGGAACCACCCCCGAAATTTTGCTCGTCCGCTGTGTCCTTTATGCATACGTTTTGTGTCCATCGGCCAGTGGGACCGGGCCATAATCAGTTGATTGAGTGAAACAAGCCCGGATGCGTATGGCATGGAAAATTAAGGCATGCCATTAATGGCGTGCGACCTATGCCTTGGACGTGTCGGGCAGCATGCTAAGATATTTTCGACGTCATGCTGTACTCAATATATTTACAGAACATTCATCAAACATTGAACATTAGACAAATCTAACATTATTAAAAAAGAATCACCCCCTCCTTCCACACACATAGCCTATGCCATGCCGATACTTTGGGTAAGTCAAGTTAGGCAGCCTTAATCCGCGCCAGAACAATAGAATCTGGCAAGCCGGACAAAGGCGATCAAACTAGCGTTGAGTCACCGAGCGCGCGACTACGTATAGTAAAAAGCTACCAGTATATGACAACAGATGCTTATAGTTGTTGAGCTCGCCGTTGACCTGTTGTTTATTATTTATATTTATATACAGTCCCCAAATGACCGATGAAGGTGTACGTTAGATAGAGTATTTGAACGTGAATCCTAACTTTTCTTTTTCTTTTTGTATATGTCTGTTTAACTTATTTTGTTCTATTTGTTTCCATGACACACCGCCCCACGAAAAAGCAATACCAACAACATAATCAGGAGTAAACAGGTACTAAATACAAAAGAAAATGATAATGATAATGGCGAGAATGAATGTACGCATATTTGAGAACATTACAGTTAACTTTAAAAACATTACGGTAAAACAAAAAGAATAAAAAATGCGATGCGATGCTGGTGTATCGCATTGTGCATTGTCTGCCTTCAGAGGGTTAACAGAACATACATTTATATGCTTTAGTTTTTGATCTACGTTCTGTGATTTTATGATTCTTCACTACCAACATTCTGAAGCTTACAAACTTAGTCGTAATGAAAGTCATATCTTAAAATGGGGGATTTGGAAAAAGAGCGACGTTTAATAGAGCAGATACAATAATAACACATTCTGGCTTTGCAATGCATATTGTCTTCTAGGACTATACAAAGTTTTTTTGTGTAGTTGCATATAGGCTACATCTTTCTATGTACGGTATTTGTTACTTTATAACCAAGGCTTGGCTAATTCCAAAACCTTGTAGTACACACCAATACGTATATGTTACATGATCAACCTACACTATACATTTTGCGCCCCCTAAGTTTCAGAACAATTTGCGGCACCTCAATAAAATATCAATTTCTGCACCCTAAGTTTCAGATCAAATTTGCGCCCCCTTATTTTCAGTTCAATTTTTGCGCCCCCTCAATAACATATTAACGTCCTACCCCCCCCCCCCTCACCCCCCAAGTTTCAGATCAATGTGGCGCGGGCCCTTCAATAAAATATAAATTTTGCGCCCCTAAGTTTCAGAACAAGTTGCGGCACCTCAATAAAATATAAATTTCTGCACCCTAAGTTTCAGATCAAATTTGCGCCCCTTAGTTTCAGATCAATTTGGCGCCGCCTCAATAAAATATAAATTCCTGCCCCAAAGGTTTCAGACTCAATTTTGCACCCCCTCAATGAAAGATCCATTTTGCGCCCACCTTAGTTTCAGATCAATTGTGCGCCCCCTCCTTAGTCTAAGATAGATGTTGCGCCCCGAGGGTTAAGATAAATTTTGCGCTACCTCAATCGAATATAAAAATGCCGCCCCCCTTAGTTTCAGATCAATTTTGCCACCCCCCCTCCCGAAGTTTCAGATCAATTTTTCGCCATCTCTGTAAAAGACAAATTTTGCGCCCCCGGTCAATAATGTATATATTTTCCGCCACCTAAGTTTCAGATCAATTTGCAACTCCTCAATTAATCAGCACTGTCATTTTTCTCTTCTTTTTTTCCAAGTTTAATATTTTTCGTTATATACTTTCAATTATTTCGCTCTATATCTAACACCATCACTTTAATACGGCGAATAACATGTGAACGCAACGTTGTCATATGATGGAAGGCACGTTTGAAAGGGAGAGGAAGAGAGAGAGAGAGAGAGAGAGAGAGAGAGGGGGGGGGGGGTGTCGAAGACCAAAGGGGAACCTTTGACCCATGTATTGTTCGTGAAATGCATGCAATACTGTTTAATGCACCCATAGGCCTGCAGGGATGGGGCATATATAGTACCCTTTAATATACAAAGAGTTGCGACACGAAGCGTCCGTTTTGTTGCGTTTTGTTGGAAACAGATATGGCGTTTGAATTATAATTTGGACATGCATGAAGTAATCAGTTGATTGAGTGAAACAAGTTCGGATGCGTGTGGCAAGGAAAATTAAGGCATGCCATTTATGGCGTGCGACCTATGCCTTGGACGTGTCGGGCAGCATGCTAAGACATTTTCGACGTCATGCTGTACTCAATTTATTTACAGAACATTCATCAAACATTGAACATTAGACAAATCTAACATTATTAAAAAAGAATCACCCCCTCCCTCCACACACATAGCCTATGCCATGCCGATACTTTGGGTAATTCAAGTTAGGCAGCCTTAATCCGCGCCAGAACAATAGAATCTGGCAAGCCGGACAAAAGCGATCAAACTAGCGTTGAGTCACCGAGCGCGCGACTACGTATAGTAAAAAGATACCAGTATATGACAACAGATGCTTATAGTTGTTGAGCTCGCCGTTGACCTGTTGTTTATTATTTATATTTATATACAGTCCCCAAATAACCGATGAAGGTGTACGTTAGATAGAGTATTTGATCGTGAATCCTAACTTTTCTTTTTCTTTTTGTATATGTCTGTTTAACTTATTTTGTTCTATTTGTTTCCATGACACACCGCCCCACGAAAAAGCAATAACAACAACATAATCAGGAGTAAACAGGTACTAAATACAAAAGAAAATGATAATGATAATGACGAGAATGAATGTACGCATATTTGAGAACATTACAGTTAACTTTAAAAACATTACGGTAAAACAAAAAGAATAAAAAGTGCGATGCGATGCTGGTGTATCGCATTGTGCATTGTCTGCCTTCAGAGGGTTAACAGAACATACATGTATATGCTTTAGTTTTTATCTACGTTCTGTGATTTTATGATTCTTCACTACCAACATTCTGAAGCTTACAAACTTAGTCGTAATGAAAGTCATATCTTAAAATGGGGGATTTGGAAAAAGAGCGACGTTTAATAGAGCAGATACAATAACACATTCTGGCTTTGCAATGCATATTGTCTTCTAGGACTATACAAAGTTTTTTTGTGTAGTTGCATATAGGCTACATCTTTCTATGTACGGTATTTGTTACTTTATAACCAAGGCTTGGCTAATTCCAAAACCTTGTAGTACACACCAATACGTATATGTTACATGATCAACCTAAACTATACATTTTGCGCCCCCTAAGTTTCAGAACAATTTGCGGCACCTCAATAAAATATCAATTTCTGCACCCTAAGTTTCAGATCAAATTTGCGCCCCCTTATTTTCAGTTCAATTTTTGCGCCCCCTCAATAACATATTAACGTCCTACCCCCCCCCCCCCCACCCCCCAAGTTTCAGATCAATGTGGCGCGGGCCCTTCAATAAAATATAAATTTTGCGCCCCTAAGTTTCAGAACAAGTTGCGGCACCTCAATAAAATATAAATTTCTGCACCCTAAGTTTCAGATCAAATTTGCGCCCCTTAGTTTCAGATCAATTTGGCGCCGCCTCAATAAAATATAAATTCCTGCCCCAAAGGTTTCAGACTCAATTTTGCACCCCCTCAATGAAAGATCCATTTTGCGCCCACCTTAGTTTCAGATCAATTGTGCGCCCCCTCTTTAGTCTAAGATAGATGTTGCGCCCCCGAGGGTTAAGATAAATTTTGCACTACCCCAATCGAATATAAAAATGCCGCCCCCCTTAGTTTCAGATCAATTTTGCCACCCCCCCCCCTCCCGAAGTTTCAGATCAATTTTTCGCCATCTCTGTAAAAGACAAATTTTGCGCCCCCGGTCAATAATGTATATATTTTCCGCCACCTAAGTTTCAGATCAATTTGCAACTCCTCAATTAATCAGCACTGTCATTTTTCTCTTCTTTTTTCCAAGTTTAATATTTTTCGTTATATACTTTCAATTATTTCGCTCTATATCTAACACCATCACTTTAATACGGCGAATAACATGTGAACGCAACGTTGTCATATGATGGAAGGCACGTTTGAAAGGGAGAGGAAGAGAGAGAGAGAGAGAGAGAGAGGGGGGGGGGGGTGGGGGTGTCGAAGACCAAAGGGGAACCTTTGACCCATGTATTGTTCGTGAAATGCATGCAATACTGTTTAATGCACCCATAGGCCTGCAGGGATGGGGCATATATAGTACCCTTTAATATACAAAGAGTTGCGACACGAAGCGTCCGTTTTGTTGCGTTTTGTTGGAAACAGATATGGCGTTTGAATTATAATTTGGACATGCATGAAGTAATCAGTTGATTGAGTGAAACAAGCCCGGATGCGTATGGCATGGAAAATTAAGGCATGCCATTAATGGCGTGCGACCTATGCCTTGGACGTGTCGGGCAGCACGGTACGACATTTTCGACGTCATGCTTTACTCAATATATTTACAGAACATTCATCAAACATTAAACATTAGACAAATATAATATTATTAAAAAAGTATCACCCCTCCCTCCACACACATAGCCTATGCCATGCCGATACTTTGGGTAATTCAAGTTAGGCAGCCTTAATCCGTGCCAGAACAATAGAATCTGGCAAGCCGGACAAAAGCGATCAAACTAGTGTTGAGTCACCGAGCGCGCGACTTCATATAGTAAAAAGCTACTAGTATATGACAACAGATGCTTATAGTTGTTGTGCTCGCCGTTCACCTGTTGTTTATTATTTATATTAATATACAGTCCCCAAATAACCGATGAAGGTGTACGTTAGATAGAGTATTTGATCGTGAATCCTAACTTTTCTTTTTCTTTTTGTATATGTCTGTTTAACTTATTTTGTTCTATTTGTTTCCATGACGCACCGCCCAACGAAAAAGCAATAACAACAACATAATCAGGAGTAAACAGGTACTAAATACAAAAGAAAAAGAAAATGATAATGATAATGACGAGAATGAATGTACGCATATTTGAGAACATTACAGTTAACTTTAAAAACATTACGGTAAAACAAAAAGAATAAAAAGTGCGATGCGATGCTGGTGTATCGCATTGTGCATTGTCTGCCTTCAGAGGGTTAACAGAACATACATGTATATGCTTTAGTTTTTGATCTACGTTCTGTGATTTTATGATTCTTCACTACCAACATTCTGAAGCTTACAAACTTAGTCGTAATGAAAGTCATATCTTAAAATGGGGGATTTGGAAAAAGAGCGACGTTTAATAGAGCAGATACAATAACACATTCTGGCTTTGCAATGCATATTGTCTTCTTGGACTATACAAAGTTTTTTGTGTAGTTGCATATAGGCTACATCTTTCTATGTACGGTATTTGTTACTTTATAACCAAGGCTTGGCTAATTCCAAAACCTTGTAGTACACACAAATACGTATATGTTACATGATCAACCTAAACTATACATTTTGCGCCCCCTAAGTTTCAGAACAAGTTGCGGCACCTCAATAAAATATAAATTTCTGCACCCTACGTTTCAGTTCAAATTTGCGCCCCCTTAGTTTCAGACCAATTTTGCGCCCCTTAAAATATAAACGTCCTACCCCCTTAGTTTCAGATCAATTTGGCGCTGCCTCAATAAAATATAAATTCCTGCCCCAAAGGTTTCAGACTCAATTTTGCACCCCCTCAATGAAAGATCCATTTTGCGCCCACCTTAGTTTCAGATCAATTGTGCGCCCCCTCTTTAGTCTAAGATAGATGTTGCGCCCCCGAAGGTTAAGATAAATTTTGCGCTACCTCAATCGAATATAAAAATGCCGCCCCCCCCCCCCACACGAACAAGTAACAACAACAGCATAAGGCAATTAACAGCCAGTCAGTCACCCAATAGTGTCTGACAGTGAAGTCAAGCAAGTAAACCGGTTTCATTGCATAATTTGAATATTAGGACATTGCTCAAGTTTAAATTTCACAGATAGGACATACATAACATATTCATAATTCCTGCAAAGTTCTACAGAATTTGATGTAGGCTGCAAAAGGGACATAGTATGTTTAAAATGGATCTATTTCTGATTTTATAATTAAAAAAATCCCCTCAGCCATCTTGGCTGCAGGGAAAATGTACCAAGCGGCCATTTTGAAGAAGAAAAAAAAAAAAGAAAAAAGGCCTCCTCCTTCCTATTTTTTGAAAAGGCAGGACGCTAAACATTTTTATTTTATTTGGCCTAATGTATGTCGCCGTCATGTTTTCAAGTTCTGATGAGTTGCGTTTTAAAGTTCAGTCTAGAAATCAGGGGCACTTTATCTTTCGAAGAAAATTCTTAGGTCGCCTCTATCGGTTATTTGGGGACTAAATAGATATGAATGAGGCCAAATAACAAAAACGAAGTGTTTTTCGCCTCCTTTTTGGCCGCCGCTTCCTTTTTTTTTTTTTTTTACTATTCCGGAACGCCCCCCCCAACAAAAAAGCCTGTGATATATATTTTGTTTAAATATCTTCTAAAGTGATACAAATCATTTATTTTGTCATACATTATATCACTATACTCACTTAGCACAATATCTGTGAATAAATGGGCTTGGCCAGCTATAATAAGCAATTGGCAGCCATCTTGGAAAAACATTTGAAAAATATAGGATTTCCCGGCCAAATTCGCGAGTTTGTCATTCAAATTAATTTGTCTTGCGTTCAAATTCGACGGTTTTAGTGCAGTCAGCTATATATCGGGTTTATATTCCCTTTTCTAGTTTTCAAATCTATGGAATTTTCGTTAGAATCTACGTATGTTTCATTCAAATTATAAACAATGTGCTTCTTTCGCTATTTGGTCATTCGATTTGGCTCAACACGATTTTCTGACAACGCGACGATGTACTTCGAGCATTCTAATTCATTTGTAGCATTCAAATTAGCACTTTGTGCACTTAAATTGATGGTCAATATGCATTTCTCGTTTATTACACACTTTTTATAGCTCATTCTTTTTCTTTCAAGATTGTTTTTTCATGTGTATTTCATCTTATTTAATTTTCTTGCATTTATACACTTATACTTATTAGATTGATCTGATATTCATCAGCATTTAAGTTTGATTGTTAAGTAGAAAAACGACTTGCATCTACGGACCTGATGGTCTCGGTATATTTGTAAATGTTCATGGAAGGAAGTTGTTTGTCTTATGTTTCATCATAAATTTATCATAATTTCATCATAATTTCATTATGGAAGAAGGGTACAATATTGTGACTGGGGTAGGGACTAGGCAATTTGAACATGATTCATTATTTAGCCATGTCTTTAGTTATCGATCTGCTGGCGGGCAAGTAAACTATGAAACTCTTTAAGAAAAACAGAGTGGTGTGCTGGGTATAAGAGACGATGTGAATTACTTTTGTAAAATTCCGAGTCTGTAGTAAAAAGGGGCCTCTGAGGGTACCCCCACATTTCCCGGGTATAAGAACATGTCTGTGCAGAAATGCCTTATCCCTTGATTTCGCCCCTTCTTTACCCTATGTCTGACTACACCCATCTGCATTGTCCTAAAAATAAATAAATGGAATAACAGCTTAGACCCCAATGGCAAATGATGCATTTTAACTGCATTATTTAAAAACTGTAAAAATTTGTTGCAATTCTTCCCCCTAACATTCCTAACTTGAATAAAAAATATTACGAATACGAATGACAGGAGTTAATTTGAATGATAAAAAATACGCTTCGACAAGTGAATATTAATTTGAATGCTATTTGAGCAGTTTCTAAATTGAAAAACAGATCTATGAAACCCTTCGACCAAAATCCTAAATTAAATACAATTACTGGAAAATTGAATGATAATTGGCATGGCAAAGCCGATCTGCGCTAACTTAAATGCAAAGTAAATGAATTCGAATGACAAACACGCGAATTTGGCCGGGAAATCCTATAGTAAAAAGTAATGCCCTGCATGCCTCCTCCGTTTTGTGTTAAATTCTGAACGAGAAACACGTTATTTTTATTATTTGGCTTAATAACAAACACGTCAACGGCGAGCTCAACAATGAAGTATCTGTTGTCATATACTAGTAGCTTTTTACTACGTAGTCGCGCGCTCGGCGACTCAACGCTTTTTCGTGGGGCGGCGCGTCATGGAAACAAATATAAATTATAAAGTTAAACAGACATAATAAAAGGAAAAGTTAGGATTCACGATCAAATACTATATCTAACGTACACCTTTATATGTTATTTGGGGACTTAATATATACAAATAATAACAAACAAGTCAATGGCGAGCTCATCAACTAAGCATCTGTTGTCATAATTATACTAGTAGCTTTTTACTATTCGCGCGCTCATTCAACACTAGTTTGATCGCTTTTGTCCGGCTTGCCAGATTCTATTGTTGTGGCACGGATTAAGGCTGCCTAACTTGAATTACCCAAAGTGTCGGCATGGCATAGGCTATGTGTGTGAAGGGGGGGGGGGGGGGGGGGTTGTCGGATGTTCAATGTTTGATGAACGTTCTGTAAATATATTGAGTAAAGCATGACGACTAAAATGTCTCAGCATGCTGCCCGGCACGTCGGGGGCATGGGTCGCACCCCATTTATGGCATGCCTTATTTTCCCCTGCCGCACGCAAGGGGCTTGTTTCACCCAATCAACTGATGACTCAAAGCATGTCCAAAGTATAATTCAAACGCCATAACTGTTTCCAACAAAACGCAACAAAACTGACGCTTCGTGTCAAAACTCTTGGTATATAAAAGGGACTCTATGCGCCAACCCTGCAAAGCCTGTGGACGCATTAAACAGTATTGCATGGATTTCACGAACAACACATGGGTCAAAGAAGAGGAAGAAGCAAAGAAAAGGGGGTAAGGAGATCGAGGGCCTTGCCTCTCAGGCTGTTGCCTCCTCAACCCTCCCCAACCCAACTCCAATCCAAAAAAAATTAAGAGCGAAAGAAGGAAAGGGAACGAAAAAAGGAAAAGAGGAGATAAAGGAAAGGGGAAAAGAAGAAAAGAAAAGAAGCCAACAAGTTGTGGATCGGGGGAGGCAAAATTCAAACGTGGTTTATTTCTAATTCCATAACCTTACGGTGACTTACAAATGTTGCTAAATGATGGTCATTTGACGGTAATTTAACGCCTAAAACCCCTGAAATTCTTGGGGGCTCCGTCCCCTAGACCTCAAGTCAAAGAGTGTCCTGCCAGTGTCACAAAATAATATGGTATCAAAAAATACTCACCTGACCGTAATAAAAACGCCTTAAACCCCTGAGCTTCCGGCGGCTCTGCCTTTTGGACCAAACCAAAGGCCCTAAAGCGGGCCCCGAATGTTTATCTGACCGTAATCAAACGCCTAAAATCCCTGAGCTCCCGGGGGCTCCGCCCCTGAACCCCATGCCAATACGTGACCTGCCAGTGTCACAATAAGGTCCCCCCCCCCCCAAAAAAAAAAGAGAGGAGAAAAAGGAAGAGGACGGTAAAACTGTTTATACCTTCTACCCTTTTCTATTATCGACCTTTTTACTCAATATATCTACAGAAAATTCATTTAATAAAAAGCTATATGACAATATATGCTTCATTGTCTTGCTTGCCGTTGACATGTTTGTTTTTATTATCTATTCAGTCCCCAAATAACTGATAGAGATGTACGTTAGATTTATATTTTCTAAATTCTTCGAAAAACAAAGTACCCCTGATTTCTAGACTGAACTCTATCTTTCAAACGTAACTCATCAGAACATGACGGTGGCATATTATAATATAATATAAATATTATCTGTCTCGCCTCGACTTGACAAAGATAATATTATCTCCCTCACCTCGACTTGACAAAGATAACATTTTGGCAGGCATATTTAAAAACAGATCATTTTGGCGGGCATAGTTAAAATCACGACTTCACTTTCAACCAATCAGGTGGCAGGATTAGGAATGATTCTTAAAGTAAGGTATATAATAGGATTTATATCATTGAAGCATAACAAAAATAAATACAAATATATGATTTGGGTATTATAAACAGTAGGCGAGCCAATAATTTAAAATAGCAAATCTTATGTTGTTACCAAAATTATTTTTTTAAATACATTTTTTAATGAAAATACAAGGCATCTAATCCGTTTACAGGCAGGATGCATCTACATAAAGTGAGCCCACATATATCGACGGTACGACTGGTATCTTTATTGAAAAAGGCATATCATGCAGAAAAGAATGACCACATATTTGTCTCTAGTGACAAGTTGTTATTGTTGTTTTGGGGTTTATAAGGCTGTCCAATCTGAAAAGATTATTTTCGCAAGGCTATACTGTTTTTTCGAGTTATTTATCAGTGATCATAAGATGGCGCTGTTTCTTTTGCTCTGACAAATTAGATTCTGCTTTATGAAGATATCGATTGGCAGGATGTGGCGGTGAGCCAGGCCGCGGGGTGGCTGTTTCAATTAGGCCCAGACGACCTCATTGAGAAGAGGCTCGGCTTCCATGCGAGAGGCTGGAGTTTGGCGGCATATCACTGTCCTCCTGCCGGCGGCAGCCAGGCTGAGCTCATGTTTTCTAGCTTTTTCCGAGGCTCGGTTTCCATTCGAAAGGCGGCAGCCGGCGCATGCTTCTGGATACCATTTCCTACCGCCAGCGGTAGCCGGCTCAGCTAATTAAAAAAATGCAGCCAAGACGCATAAGTGCAGTTAGCTGCCGCCGGCTGGTATATTTATTTTTGACGCCTCGCCTTATTATATTCCTTCTACTGGACTAACCCTCTAACATGCAAACAAATCCTGATTTTTTTTTTAAACCACAAAGATATTTATGGTTTTCTTTGAAGGCGTCACTGGTCAACACCCTCTAACAGTAAATTCTCCAAACCATTTTTGAATTTTCCCAACCGTTTTTCCATGAAAATAAGACAAAAGACAGGCTTTAAAAAATATTTCGACACTTAAATGTCTGGGATGGTATATAGAGCCAATGCATAGCTTTGTGATGATTTACATTCACCTAAAATGTAATTAAATTGTAATAATATGGGTGAATTAACAACTCGATCAGATCAGTTTTCCCCCAACAGTTATCATTAATAATGATATGTTTTCACTCAAATTTTCATATTATCGTTAATTGTACATGTAGCATTGAAGTCATTACCTTAAATGTATTACAAAGTTTTGGTAAACCAAGGGGTCATGAATTTAGTTCAAATGAACATATTAGAAGCCTATGCAATTTAACGATATTCATTGATCATTGTCGCGGTTGAAATCGAGTCTAAAGTAATAAAGTTGTAAATAACAAACTCTTTATGTTGTATAGCACCCTCTCAAGACTAATATTACTTTAGCTCTAAAACAATGTTTCTTGACTACAATTGACCGATTTGCTATTCCCGTTTGGAAATTATATATCAGAGCTGCATATTCATTTTTCATGATAGCAGCTACCATGGAATGGCCTAAGGCGATATTTGAAATATTTGAAATTTACCGGGAGCACCGGTGAATTTTTGATTATTCAATTTCTCGAAAGGAGAAGTGTTTTAGGGCTACATTTTCTAGTGCTTATAATACATCCATAAGGGCATCCAAGTTAATCAACATTTCAAAGAATAATTACTATCAATCCAATTGTCAAAATTTCCCGAAACTATGCATTACCTTTAACACCACTTTCTCTCATCTGAACAATATTACCAAGTCCCTTTAATAGTCAATACTTACAAAAACTCCTCACTATCGCAGATTGTGGCCAATTTATGAATGAAAGAGGGGAGGGAGGAGGGGGAGGGGGGAAAGAGAGAGAGAGAAAGAGAGAGAGAAAGAGAGAGAGAGAGAGAGAGAGAGAGAGGGAGGAGTCGCATGGAGTAGAACAGAAGAAGAGTGAGGGAGAAAGAGAAGGTGACAGAAAACGAGGAGCTCTGAGAGGAATGTCGGTGGTCTTGTACTTAAGACGGTTTCACGAAACTATGCCTTAACCATAAAGAAAATGAAACAATTAAGGTCAGTTATGAAAATGTCAGCCAGTACAAAAAATATTTCTGATTAAGATCCCTTATTGTCATATGAACTGAAATATCGAACAGATGGCAAGATGATTCTTGTCGGAGAGAAGAAACCCGGCCGACTACGAATCGTGGTGACGTATACGCGTCCATGATTTCAGAATTGTGACTCATAATGAAATTAGATAAACTATATTGTGCCCTCTCATGCATATCTCCTTTCTAATGCGCATTTTCTCCTTCCTCATCTTCTTCTCAACCCTCATGCAGCTCATCCTTTTGCATTATTTTCTGTACCCCGATCTCTACTTCTTATTTGCAAGCGCGTAGCCAGAGTTTGATGTTGGGGGGGGGGGGGGGGGGGGGGGGGCACATACATGTAATCGATCGAGGTCAAAAAAAGGGGTCTCCAAAATTTTAACCGATCCTGGAAATTTAGGGGGGGCACGTGCCCCCCCCCCCCCCGTGCCCCCGTGGCTACGCGCCTGCTTATTTGGCATTGTCTATTATACTTTTTGTATTGTGACCGTATTCTCCAATAATTTATTGGCCTTAAAGTACTCTCTCTTGTCCAGTTCTCGTCTCCCCTTTATTTCCTATTTTAGTTCCTTTTTGTAGTTACGATTTTGTTAATTTAATTTATCATTATTCCTAACTATCATTTGAGGGGACTACAATAATTGTACAAGCAATGCTTTATTTTAGTGGACCCCTCTTTTCCTTATAGTAAACGAATAATTGATTTGTAATGTTTTGTTGGAGATAGGCATACAACTATATTTTGAATACATTGGACATTATTAACCTTCTAATTTTTTATTCGCTCACTTTTTCTTCTCTCTCTCTCTCTCTCTCTCTCTCTCTCTCTCTCTCATCCTCTATTCCTCCCCTTTCTCTCTCTCTTTCTCTCTCTCTCTCTTTCTTTTCCTCTCTCTAATCCTCCTTTACCCTGTACCAGTGTTTATTAAATAAGACAGGACAAATGAAATATTATCATTTTTATTTCATCGTTTTATTAAACATCAACCTGCGTGTTTCTTCAACTAAATCAACCCTATATAGAGACCTAAGATAGTATGCCAATTTTTTTTAAAAGCAACAATCGACAATACTTAGCAATGAAATTGTACATGACTGTGCCCTCTGGAATTAATTCACTAAGACGGTGAAAGCGAAGGAATCGAGCGTTAGAAAATGTATATTTCTGTGGCTCGTTTATTATCTACATTATGCCAAAAACTTGCAACGTATCCGAGATTTGGGACGCGAAATTTTATGCCTGCTTTACGGTTTTAGAGTTTTCATTACATTGTTATTACAATTTGTTCAATGGCCTCAAAATCTATTTGCTGATTATTTTTCTTGTACTCTGCGTGCATGTATAGCCCAGGTGGTCTGAGACCAAAGCGATAAATCTATCTGGTTCAAATAACTGCAATAGGCCCACTTCGGAATCCAGTAAGAATCATAATTGTTTTCACAATTTCGAGACGATAAAAGCCAGGTCGGGTGTACGTGACATCCGGACGTGACAAATTGAAAATGAATTCATAAATGATTCTCGAAACGTCTGAACAAAAGAAAAATGAAGTTTCGCAGCGATGGTGCTTCATCAGGTAAATACCCGGACAACGGAATCATTTATTTATTTTCAACTAGTATTTCCGAAGCATTCCGAAGCAGACTACTATATTATACAGGCATGTATTTGATACCAGCTGATTCCAGTTGGAAACCAGTAGATGCATGATTACCAGTTGCTTTACCATTTGAAAACCAATACATGATTACCACTTGAATTACCAGTTGAAACCTGTAGATGATTACCAGATGATTTACCAGTTGAAAACCAGTACATGATTGCCAGTTGATTTACCGGTTGAAACCAGTAGAATACCAGTTGAAAAACCAGTTCAATGTATCTAATGCATATTCATGATTAATTTGCATGTTAGCTCGCTAGTACTTAATTAATCTTATACTCAAATGTAATGCGCCTCAAATGATTATGTGATGGGGTCTAGCAAGAGTCTAAGTAAATATGGTTTAGTTGGTTGCCAGATGCTAAGCAATATTGATTATTGATTATCAACTGATTGCTGGTCGCTACTGGTAATCAACTGGTTATTGATCAACTGTTTGTTTCCAATATGGAAATTGGTAAAATGGATCCAACTGGTACCAGTTGACAACTGGTATTCCAACTGGAATCAATTGGTTACCAGTTGATTCCAGTATTCCAATATCCATATTGAATCAGTTAACTAATTGGAATCAACTGGTACCAGCTACCAGTTAATTCCAGTAAACCAATTTCCATATTGAAACCAGTTCACTTAACTGGAATCAACTGGTACCAGTTGACAACTGGTCCAACTGGAATCAATTGGTTACCAGTTGATTCCAGTATTCCAATATCCATATTGAATCCAGTTCACAAATTGGAATCAACTGGTACCAGTACCAGTTGGTTCAACTGGTATCTAACTGTTTTTTCGACCTGGGCATGCATTCGGACTCTTTGTAACCTAGCTATATCAGAGAATCAGGCATTCCAAACAGCAACCCATTACAATAATCAAGCTTACTTGTGATGAGGGCATATCGAACCAATTTCATACTTTCTTGATCAAAATATCTGCGGATACGTCTGAGATTGTATAGAAGATAGTATGTTGATTTGCATATATTTCTAACATGACTGTGTTTCCATGTTCAAATTAGTATCAAAGTATACTCCTAAATTCCTTGCTGTAACAAAGGGTTTCACATTGGAGGATCCAACTCTTATTTGAAATTTGTTGTGAAGTTCCGATAACCCAAAATGCACGCTCACTATCGTTAGCTTAAGATTATTATTAAGCATCCATATATGAATGACATTTTTACACTTTTCCAACATTCATTCTTTTATTCATCAATTCATCCATCCATTAATTTATTCATCAGTCATTCATCAATTTATTAATTTATTCATCAGTCATTCATCAATTTATTCATTTATTCATTTTATCCATTCACCAATGCCTTTGTTTTGATTTTCCTAAATTTCGTGTTTCTATTTTGATCCTTATTACCCTGAAAATATGTTTAAATTATAATTTGAAACAACTTTCAATTACATCTAAATCATTCAAATTACGTATCCAAAGTTTGTATGTTTATTTTTAATGTCAGTTAGGTTGAATGGTTTTACTTACACACGGGTTTTGTTCTACTGTTGAGGCTCTAACTCTGACTCGAAGGAAAACATAAAGAAAATGATAATGGTGATAAAAAGAAGAAGAAAATGATCAATTATTACAAAAGATACACTGACTACACTTGACATATTTAAAATTGTATTTTCACATTAACCTATTGACAACTAAATTTATTCATTACTATAGGCTTAATACAGGGGCCACTCGGTTCCAGTGTAAGCAATGGGTTAAATGAAATATGTTGAGGTAGCAGTTTAACAGAAAAAAACACACAAAACATTGTGTTATAATAATGATAATAAGTTGATTTGATTTTGGTTCGGTTGATTGATTTCTCAATTTTTCATACAATAATAACCAATAACAATCTGAACATTTTGTACATAGTGGGGAATCAGCGTCATTGAATATTATTTGTTCAACAAAATGTTGGGAACGATTAACGTAGCAAAATGCAGAAGAGTTGAAGCGTAAGCGTGCACTTGAAGTGCATGCAGCTCTTTAACTTATGATAACAGCAACAGCAAAATATGATGATATAAACAGGCAACAAACAATAGGAATTCACGGCAAAAAATGACAAAAAATAATGACAATAACAATAAGAAGAAATAATAATAATAGCAATAATGATAATAATTGTAATAATGATAACAACAATATTCAAAGGACTTTACAATAATGTTATTATCAGAAGAGGTGAGCTTTTGTGATATTTTGGAAGGCATTTAAAAAGTGCTGGTTGCGAAGAAATCTGGGTAGATTATCCATAGTTTTGATGCAGGAGCTGTGAATGCTCTGTCACCAAGGGTTGGTAGAATGATGCCTTGAGAGGAGCGAAGGGAGCACGGGAAGACTGCCTGGTATTTACATGTATGCAGGGGGCGTTTCACAAAACTTGTCGTCGGAGACAAATGACATTTTTTGTTATAACCTACTGAAATCCTTGCTTCTGATTGGCTATTAACAGATTTGTCACTGATTTTGTAATTTGTCATTGAAAAAGGCTTTGTGAAACGGGTCCCAGGAGTTCAGATAATAATGACGGAGCGAGACCATGGATACATTAGAAGGTGAAAAGAAGTAGGAATTTCTTTTATATGTACATAATGTATCTCTTATCATTTAATAGTAGGCATCTACAGGGCACCGTCTTACAAAGAGTTGCGATTGACCCAAATCAATCATAAGTCCTCCAATCAATCGCAAGTTTGCAATCTCCTATCTCGTATGTACATAGTTGCGATTGATATCAACTCTTAGTAATACAGGGCCCGGATCTTCATCGCACCGTTTAAAAAAAAATGTTCATAAAAGTTTTGATGTTTTTTTCGTATTTCCATTTTGTGGTGATTTTCCTGAAATCGCCTATTACCCTTGACAGAAGGGATAATATTTATTTGTTTTGAGATAAAACACGCCTTCGTCATGAATGGGACTTGCAGTGTAACCCATATCGGGACAAGCCATATTCCGACAGTCCCGGGTCTGTATTCCCTTCTTGTAGTTGTCCCATTTAGGTGCCCACGTGGTGGGCCTGAAGCGGCATGGGGTACTTTTGGAGATGCTCTCGGTGTAGTATGCAATGGCTTTCATATGGTCGCAGATGATGCTGAAGTAGCAATTGGGCATGTCCGTCCCTCCGTTGGGATAGAACTCTTGGTGGCCAAGCTGTGAAAGATTTGGACAAAGAAGCGACTGAATGTTCAGATAATATAGGGACGTACTGGCACACTTTAACAGGAGACCACAGCCCGCCCTTGTTTCTACCCTTGAAAATTCGGGGAATACACTAAAGATTCCTTTCAATTTGAGACCGCACAGGCTACCGGACCTGCATAATGGCTCATCACGGATTAAAACATATATGTACAAAATATAAGTCGGTCTATTGGTAAGTCAATACAAATCCTGAACATGGTTCTTTTCCCCCGGAAATGTGCCCCCCCCCCCGCAAAGTTTGGGGAAGGCGTAGAACGTGGAATAGTAGGAAAGAGAGGAAAGAAAGAAAGACAGAGAGACAGAGAGACAGACTGAGACAGAGGTAGAGAGAGAGGGATAAAGAGAGGGGATGGTGGGAGGGGAAGGTGAAAATGAGGGGGGTAGAGATAGTACCCCTATATTACCAAATTAGATTAGAAATGAGTAGGCCTACGTTTAACGTCATGTAGCCCTTGTCTGATTTCCCCTTTTTAATCACACAAAAGAGGAACATCTTTTACAATATAGTTTCCATAGTTACCTCATCCATGAGCCCAAGTCCTCCCATTGCGATCAGTTCACCGTCAGTGTGTATGACGTCAACAAACGTTGCATCGGATTTGTCTAGACGACAGAAGTTCCTCACCCGTTTCCCGCCAAACCCTGGGCCTGCAGGGTCCAAACCTGGTATAAAGATATATATAATTATAGAGAGAGAGAGAGAGAGAGAGAGAGAGAAAAGAGAGAGAGAGAAAAGAGAGAGAGAAAAGAGAGAGAGAAAAGAGAGAGAGAAAAAGAGAGAGGGGAGAGAGAGAAAGAGGAGAGACACAGACAGAGAGAGAGAGAGAGAGAGAGAGAGAAGGCGGGGGAGAGATTGGGTCAGTTAATATCATGAAGGTCCCGTTTCCCATTTTCTTTCATTAGGGGCCTACGTGTATGCACTATGAACATGACAGACAATGAAAGCGGACAAAATATACAGTTCCTCAGGTAGACAAAGGAACATCCCTTCACTGCTATTATGTAAAAATGTGTAGAACAGGTGAATATGCATGTGACACCTGTTCTACACATTTTTACATAATAGCAGTGAAGGGATGTCCCTTTGTCTACCTGAGGAACTGTATATTTTGTCCGCTTTCATTGTCTGTCATATGCATAGTGATGAGGCCGAAACATCTGTTTGTCATGTTGATATACAAAGTGGAGAGTGCCGCCGACATCGGAGGATGCTTTACTACTAGCAATACCGCTTCAACAAAGGCGAAGTTCACTACTCTATTGCATCAGGAAACAGATGTGCATAATTACGTATCAAGAAAATGGAATGTAAAAATAGCTCTAAGTAATTCAAGCTATATGGACCTCTTCTCTTTATTATGCACATCAACGATTTACCCTTGATACTAAAAAATTGCAAAATAAATATGAATGCTGATGACACTATTTTATATTATGCTAGTAATGACTTTTCTGAACTGGAAATCAAGGTAAACGAAGATTTAGTAAATGTGAACAAATGGCTTGATGTCAATAAGTTAAGTTTGAATATAAATAAAACAGAATACATTGTACTAGGAACAAAAAATCGTCTAAAACTAGCTAGTAATACAAATTTGAATATTAACATAGATGGAACCCCTCTGAAAAGAGTTACTACGTGCAAGCATTTAGGAGTGATTGTGGATGAAACTCTATCATGGACAGACCATATTAAATCTGAAATGTAGTAGTGGATTGTTTATGTTAAAATCAATACGTGATATTGTTGGTAAAGATACATTGAAATTAGTATATAATGCATTGATTTTATCCCACCTCTCCTATTGTGATGTAATATGGGGAAACTGTGGAAATTGCCTACAAAATGATCTCCAAAAAATTCAAAATCGGGCAGCTCGAATAATAAATGATACCCCTTGGGATTCATCGGGACACTTCAACCTTAATAAACTTGGATGGGATACGCTTGAACAGAAAAGGAAAGAAAATATCGCTTTAATGACTTTCAAAATACTTAATAAAAAAGCCCCTTCTTATCTAATAGATAAATTTTCGTTCAGAGAAAGGCCATATAATACGAGAAGTGGCAATCTATGTGTTAAGACAATCCAGCCTAAAACGGATAGTACCAAACGCATTTGTGTACAGAGGCGCTTGCCTATGGAACTCACTACCACACGAATTGCAAGCTGCACAAACCAAGTACAGTTTCACAACAGGACGTAAAAGAATAACCAATTTATAATCATATACAGTATACTATGCTCAAATATGTCTATGAACTTTCGAATGTTTCCTTCTTATTTTTGATGTGTCCATTTGTGTGTTGTTTGAATTTAAATTGTTGTGTATATATCTGCTCGGGTATTTTTAAATTTCCATATGATGTAATATAGTTTCATTTCATTTTATCCGAAAATGATTAAATAATACAGTTTTATCTGCTGTGCTTGTTATTTCAATTCACTTTCATGTGTTCTTTTACTGACTTAAATAAAATAAAATTGTAATCATATCCATAATTGAAATAATGCAGTATCTTGGCCAGCCACATTTTACTTTTTAATATTTTGTATATATCATTTCTGGCAGTTTATATGCACTAGTAACAATTCGTATTACCTATTTTAATTTGAAGTATATATACATTACTTTTGTTTGGACACTCATGATTATTGTTATTCATATTAATATACGTTTTCTGAAGTACTATTCTATCGTTATCTTTTAGATATTTATCTTGATTATTTCTTGTTTGTTTTAAATATGTCATTTGATGTACCATTATCATTTTTATGTTCATTCGATGTATTTACATTGTTTCACACGGCCCCAATGGAAATCAGTCTTGTAACTGTTTGGGCTTTTTTAACCGTGTATAAATAAAGATATCAATTCAATTCAATTCAATATGCCCGCCCCCGTAATTATTATTATATTTTTAATTTAGGGCATTTTCTCAGCACTGCGCAAATAAGAGTTAGGGGTAAGAGGACACTTTTTTTTTTTTTTTGGTCTCGAAATTTGAAAATTTGACATTTTGTCCAGTTGGGGGGGGGGGGGGGGTAAGGTCACCTTTTTAAGGTCACCCATTGGCAACTTTTTTTTTTTTTTTTTTTTTTTTTTTTTTTAATTACACACACAAAAAAAAAAATCAAAAAGGGAGGGTTTTCCAAAATAATATACAAAAAACATTCACATGAAAAAAAAATCGAGGGGGGGGGGGGGGGGGTTTAACCCCAGAACCACCCCCCCCCCCCCCCCCCCTGCGTACGCGCCTGTTACCTGTACTGTACTTTTTTGTCCTCTTTTCATATATTTGTATTGTAAGCGCTATGGTACTTATTGTTTTTAGCGCTCCTAAATATTCGATATTATTATTATTATTATTATAAAGAAAATGGTATCAAAATGATGAACGGACCGGGAAAATGTTGAGTGTCAGGTATGCACACCGTTTTCCAAAAATCAACTCAAGGGCGTTATCAATACGCCATTGACTCCTACAGAAATCATGTTGAGATTACGTAATAACGCGTCATTGTCATGATCACACATTTTAATTGGTGACTCACAAGGCTCTTGAAACTTGTTTTCATGATGGTGCATCTTATTTTTTTACCAGAATGTCGGTAAGCCCACTATCATTGTTATTATCTTTTTAGGGGGGGGGGCGCCACTCTTTGCTGGATTTAATGTACAAACATTATACAAATTAATAGGCTCACAGATAATATAGACATTCTTTCTTCAGGCCTATATAACACTTATATTCTCTTTATACTTGTATTTTACATCATTTATACACTTTCATGTTGATACTAGGCCCCTTGCATACTGTAAGCTTTATATCCTGCGTCTTTACTAGATGCATTATGTGATTTTCTCAACCCTGTTGAAGATACCAGATTCCTAACTGTTTAATTCTACATTACTCTAATACAATGCTGCTTGTATCATAATGATTTATAATTGTCTTGGTATATCTGAATTATATCCTTATTTGTAGGAATATGCGATATGTAATAAATGTGTCATTTTAGTCTTAGTTTTTGGAGGGAGGGAGGAGTTAAGATTTTTTTCAAACACTGTGCAATAGTTGATTTGGGAGCAACATGTGAGGGCTCACATACCTCCGGGTAATAGTGTTGAATTTCACTTTTGTGAGCCCTGGCCCACACGCTGCTCCCTCCCTTTTCCTCTTGTATTTTGTTTGTATTGCATGATCTGTCAAAATGTAATTGTATTGTGCTTTTATGATTGGCCTAATAAATAATAACAATAATTAAAAGAAAAAAAATCATGTACCTGATATTCTTCCGATCATTTCGTGGGTGGATGACCCTGCGTAGCCCCCAATGTGGGCGCCCAAGCTGTGCCCAATGATATGGACGTCGATATAAAGAGCCCCGCCGTGTACATTGAGGGCTTCGATTAACCTGGCGACCTGGCGACCGACCACGCGAGAGTTGGCCCTCGACGTCGGGTATTGTCTTCGAGCACCCAAAAACCAGTCGACCATGATCACGTTGACGTCTTCCTTTGTGTTTTTTTATAAAGGTAAAAGTGGCGAAAAGTGTCAAAATACCGAAATATCAGCCCTTATTAACATTCAGGGCTGTATTGCTTTAAAAAGAACACATGACGCAACCATGGAAACTTTACACAAGATCGCAAATAATTTATTTTTAAAATCTACAAGAGGCAAATTCAATAGCCTGATTGCGATGCTTCAACTATTAAATGTTAAAGATAAAGATTATGACACATCTTCTTGTCATCCGAACTTTATTTCTGTGGTTGTAAAAGAAGGTATAGAAATAACCGATAAAGTTCATTACTTATATAGTTTGCGGTCGTGAATATCTACAAATAAATTCAAAGTAATGGGAAATCATGAATTAAGGAGAGACTGGCAGTTAAAGAGGGAGTGGGAAAGGATGGTACCAAGAAAGAAATTATATTAGAGGTGAAAGAGAAGAGGAAGAGGGACGAAGATCGAGAGTGGGAATAAGAGGAGAGAGAGAAAGAGAGAGAGAGAGAGAGAGAGAGAGCGACAGAGACAGAGAGAGCAAGAGAGAGGGGGAGGGAGAGGGGTGAGGGAGAAATAGCGAGATAGAAAGAGAGAGTGGGGGGGGGGGGAGATATATATATGGAGGGGAAGCAATGTATTACTTCTGCACATGACAGTATTACAATTTCTGTTAAAATAATATTCTCTTGTCTTCCACGTACCCTCAAAAGCAGAGCGTCCCTCATACCAGTCCACCTGTATCCCTCCATACTTCCCTTCCAGCCGTGTATCAGAATATTCGTACCCCTCCTCGCATCGAACTTCGACGCTGTAATCGTTGGCGGAATTTTCCTGTCCATCGACTCTCCAACTCCGACGTCGCCGGCGGTCGAGCGGGTGAAGAGAGTGAACGTCGTGCCGATCTTGGCCGGCGAGTCCGGGTGTCGATGATGGCAGGTAAAAAATACTCGACTAAAGCAACCCACATCGTCGTAGCAAACTTTACAGAGCGCTAGAAAGAGGGACAGCAGGATAATATTTCTGTTATAAGTATTACATCTGTAAATAAAGATTACTCAAGGGTGACAAGAAATGTGGTCTGTATAAAAGCAGGTGATCTTTATGCACATGCAGATGTAGCTTTTGTGCATTTCAGAGGGGAACACTTCTCAGAACGACCTGTTTAGACAAGTGGTCTTTCTTTACAGGTGGTCACAAATTGGGTTCCATTGTAATCCGCAAGGGAAAATACCTGCTTCATGGTAAGACATTGGGAAAAACAAAATACGTGAAGATTGTTGCATTCATGAGCTCCAAAAAGGTCTAAGCATAAATTTCAATGCTTCAATCTGTAAGAATAGCTCAAAACCATTAATGACCCATTAACCCAGAATCGGACTGTCTCGAACTGACCAACAGGCAGACGCCACTTGCCCGAATATCATCTTTTCTTTCGCGAAAGAGTAAGAGTTTTGATCATTTATAACAGTACGAAAATTTGTACTCACAATCAAATGGAATCTGCAATCATCTAATAACTCTTCTATTTAAATTATATAGGAATAACAGTAAGGTTAGACATAGTGCTAAATGAATAATGAGATATAATTGGGTTTCGTTGGCCGAGGGGGAGCCACATCTGTATTTCCCGCAGGCCCTGCAATTAGCACTGTCCCAGCCAGGGGCGTACGCAGGATTTTTCAAGGGGGGGGGGGGGGGGGGTTAAAATATTTTGCTCCCGAAAATTTGAAAATCGCGCCGGCCGAAAAGTCGCTCAGTGGGGGGGGGGGGGGGGGGGGGGGGGGGGGGGGGGGGGGGGGGGGGGGGGGGGAGGGGTTAAGCGGACACTTTTTTTTTTTTTTGGTCTCAAAATTTCAAAATTGGACATTTTTCTTCGTTGGGGGGGGGGGGGGGGAAGGTCACCTTATTTAGGTTAGCCGTGGGTATAATTTTTTTTTTTTTTTTCTTCCAAAGACGTCCGACCCCACCAGCAGAGCCTATAACTTCTGGTTTATAAAATCAAAAAAAAAAAAAAAAAAACACCCAAAGGGGGGGGGGGGGGGGTTTAGGTTTTTTAGGGTGGTTTACATACATAAAAATACCAAAGGAGGGTGTTTGAACCCCAAACCCCCCCCCCCTCTGCGTACGCCCCTGATTTGATGTATAAAACCCCTAAACTTCTATTTTTTTTGGAAGAAAAACAAATTATAGCTACACCCCCCCCCCCCCCCCCCTACCCCCCCCCCCCCCCCCCCCCCCCCCCCCACTGAGCTAAATATTTGTCGGCACGACTAATCCTAAATAATCCACCCCTAATTAATCCTGGATCCGCGCCTTTAATGAAACGTCCATTGCAGCAATGGGGCGATGGAAGAACTTAATTTAATTTAACTTAATTTAATTAAGGAACTTTACATAACTGACACGAACGAACGATTTGTATGTTGCTCGCTGCCAAAGATTTTCTTGTTTTTAAAGATTTTCTGTGTTTTTTTTAATATCATTTTTGAACATTTCTTCCATTCCCCAGAAGGGGCCGTTAAAGAAATACAAATCATTGTCATTGTCATTGCTACAATATAATTATGTACGGTTTCTGTTGCCGTCCAGGGAGGTAGGATTTACATTTGAACCTAAACTTAAAGGTGAAGATGATGTTCTATGGCAATGTAGAACACATATTACGGCTGACTACTAAAAAAACAATTATTCTAAAAATGAACAGGTGACTGAAATAATTTGTACATGAAGGCAGGCTTATACTAAACACTCGGTTCGCGGCTTGTTGGAAAACACTCTGGTCACGGCTGGCTAATAGTGTCTTCAAATCGGCCCTTCACGCTGGTAAATTCTTATTTTAGATTAGCGACTATTTTTAACCATTTTTCAATGGGGGTGCGTGGGGAAATTTACTTTAAAACGAAGTTGGAAGCAGCAAGCTGTGACCCGAATGTTTTCCAGCGCGCCGCGACCCGAGTGTTTAGTATAAGCCCAAGGCATTTGCATTTAATTTGGTTATATTGGTTGGGACGAAAATGGCCTATTCGTAAGTAGGGGCGAATTTCAAAGTTTTTTGGTGGTGCAGCCCCCATGCCCTCTCCCCACCCTACACCTATTCTGCAAGCACAGACCCTAATTTGACACTTTATCAAAAAATTATTGTGCCTTAAGAGAAGCCAAGCCCAGCTACCTACTGATACCTACTGGCAGACAGATTCAGACAAAAGATTGAAATGCATCGAGATCACCCTGTCATATTAAACGTTAAGCCCAGCTGGCAAATGGAACTTTTGAAGCTCCAATAGAATAACAAGCAATTTGGATGCAGAACAGAACTTATCAAACATTGTATACTATCGAACCCTTTACTATATCTAGTCCCCCCCCCCCCTTGGAAAATTAATGCTCCAAACGTGTCGATAGAATTAAGCGAAATAGTGAACAAACATGAAAACCCATTTCATTTACTTCAACGCAGTTTAGAATTGATCAGTACCAAATGGCCAATACAACTACACATCTATACAGATGGGTCAAAGGTTCCAAATCTTGGAATAAGTTCTGCTTCTTTTTATGTACCAGCCTTTTCCTTTCAACAAGCAAAACGATTGGCGGATCACACATCATCTTTTAGAGCCGAACTGGCTGCAATTCTCCTTGCGCTTAATTGGCTAGAGAACCTTAATGTGTATGTTGGCATTGTTATTTTTTGTGACTCCATAAGCGCCCTGCTCGCTATAAAGGATGAAAAAGCTATTACATATTTTGTAACTGAAATTATTACATTAAGTACAAAATTATCGTATCAAGGAAAACACATACACTTAGAACGGATTCCTAGCCATTGTGGTGTACACGGAAATGAAATGGCAGATTTTTATGCAAAATATACTTTAAACCCCTGAGCTCCTGGGTTCTCGGCCCCCTGGACCAATAACATTGAAATTTGTAATAAATTATCCTTTTCTGAAATAAAGAGTATTATTACCAGCAAGTATATAAAACTCTGGCAAGACAGATGGAATAATTCTGATAGTTTTCTTAGACAGATACTGCCTACAGTAAATCAACCATATTTATGTAAGCTGAACCGATTTGAAGAAAGTATTTTCCATAGATTAAGAATAGGAGTAATAGGTTTGAACTTAGATCTCTTCAGATTGAATATACACTCGACAGGCCATTGCAATAACTGCATAGGACATATTGAAACTGTATACCACTTTCTCACTGAATGCCCAAAGTACATTATAGAAAGAGCTATGTTAAATCATGACACTACTTAACATTTCAGAAATAATTAAATAAAAAGCAATAGTTCGCTTCGTTTGAAGAACAAAGCGGCAGTATCAAAACAATTAATTTTTTTTGTCTTTCTTATCTTCTCTTTTCCTTTTTCTTGCACCAATAAAGCCCACAATACTTGTAACTAATTTGACCATTTAAATTTCTAACAATTCGGTGGTCGCCTCCAGCATCACATGCCAGCTGGCACCCCCTCACCTATGCCGGAGTGACCTAGGTTAAAACCGAAAGTCTGCGAAATGTACCTCAAAGACTGGTAAGATGGCATTTTGAAAAGGGTGTGGGTGATATTTGAGCGCGCATGTGCGCGTAAACACAAGTACGTACAACTTGCTAGGTCATCTCTTTCCAAAATTATTAATTTATTGAAAACAAAAACAAAAATATAAAAGAAAATAAGCAGAAGGAAAGGGGATGGAAAGAGAAAGAATCCTAATAATAGTCATTTATGACATGAAATTGTACATAATTATGCATATATATAAATAATTCATAAAATAGTGTGTGGCAAAAATAGTCAACTGTGACTGATTGCCAAACAAAATCAAATCAAGAAGAAGAAAGAAGATACATGTCAATATCAGGAGCAGCTATAGTACATGGCCTATGCTAGTATTATAGTGCAGACTCTCTTTACGACTGACCAAGGTTTGTGCCTGCAAACTACCCTACACCAGTGCTCGTGCCTCGTTCCTCATCAATGAAACATTATTTTCAGACTCATTACCCTTCGAGATCACAATGGACTCGTCCGTTCATTGTCTGTGTGTTCGTCACACTATTACTCCACTAAGTTGACGCAGCTCGCCATGGATGCGGATCATTTACTAGTTGTTTTCATGTTGCACCACCTGATTGCACATATTATGATATTTAATAGAGTAAAAAGTGAAAAGGGGGGATATAAATGAAGGTCATTCCTAGCTTATTTTTTCTCCTGAAGTCAATTAATAAGGTTTCATCTTCGCAATGCTTTGAAAACCACAAAGTATATACCTTCCCTGTCGCATGCAACTAAGTTCAAGGGTACCTTACCACAAAACTTACAGAAAGTTTGCAATGCAGACACGAAATGAATGTACTTCATTCCGAATGTCTCAAACGTACATAAAAAATGTAACAGAAAGATGGTGAAATTCTATTAAATATCATATTATAGATAGAACCCGAATACTAAAGTTAAATCAAGAGGCACATTAGTAACAATGATTATAGTAATAATTATAATAATAGCAGCAATAAAATATAATGATAATAACAATAATAATAATAATAAATAATGATAATTTGTTTACCCAGTGAACCATCATCAGCATCAACATTGTTCTTCCTGAAGGCCCTGTAATTAAGATAAGGCCAGTTGCCAGGTACGTACCGGGTGGAGAGTCGCAAAACATCTTGCCAAATGACCTTAGTGCTGCGCTGGGATTTGAACCTCAAACTTTGCATTGAGAGTCAAGTTAATGAACCATTATACCACAACACCTCCACGATATGAAGCCATACACTGAACCTACTACCCCAATAAAATTATTAACTTGACAAGAAATTCCTCAATTCCGTGCGCTCACTTTCTAAAAGGCTATTAACTATAACCATAATGCTGATTATGGCATGGCAACATTGCACTTATATTTAAACAAGCACGATAAATATTTTTCTGTTCTCATTTTATACACTCCTAATAATATAACTGTTTTATTTTGACCAAACTTGATAAAATCAAGAATATAGCTGGTTTCAAACAATATTCCTGTGCTGTTAAAACCTCAGACCATCATTTGCACATTATGTGTTATCTTGTTTACACTTAAAGTGTCTTTTCATAAGGTAAAGGCTCCCAAATTTTAAATAATTATTCAAACACAACTTAAAATCCAGTGCCGTGATTTGGGCCCCGTCATTTAAGGGACACTGGCGGTTTGATGGGGGGGGGGGGGGGGGTGTTCACCGTTGAATGGAATACAAATGGCCCCAAGACCCCCATTACATGTTATGTAACCCTAACCAGGTATCAAAGAGTGTAGCCTCGGTCCAGCCATTTATTGGGAACTGTTAGGGGGAAGGAAGGGGGGGGGGGGCGCGGAACTGAAATTCGAATTACCAAGGGCCACGTACACCGTTAATGGGAAGATTTATACTTGTGTTATGGGAGGGTTTACTACCCCCCTTCTCTCTCCAGTCTCCCCCCCCCTTCTCTCTCTCTCTTTGTCGCGATTTAGTGGAGGGGTCACAACTTTAACAATTTTCTTGATTTTGCATTTTAATACAGTGTCTCTTTCTCCTCATCAACTCTGATGCTTGGCCGGTGAAATCCCCATTTTCCATGAATCAAAAATGAACATTACTGTATATTTATTGTTGCATAATCATGCAGAAAGAAAGTTCACAAATGTTGTTGTATGTATAAGAAACTGTATAAGCTACAAAGCATGATGTTGAAGGATTGAATGGGCACCTAAACCCTGATCAGGGAGATGGATTAACGGCTGACTTTACAGCATATACTAATTGAAAGCATCTATTGCCAAGAGGGATGACAAATAAATGACTATTTCAGCAGATTTGCATGATAATTGACCCAGAATGTTTCCCCTTTATCCTGAGTTTTACATTGCCAATGCTTTGTTGCAGGCTTGGAGCTTTTCTTCGTCAGTTTGAGACGTGGACGGCTACGAACTTACCAGAGTTGACGGGGACAATGATTACTTCTAACATGACAAAGCCGTTTTTCATAGAGCTGGCGATGGACAAGGATGATAAGAATAGAACTCCACGTTACTGGTCAAGATGACAAGCTAATCCATTGAGTTTGATATAGTTCAATGGTCATGTTCAATGCGAGCGTCTTTGATCATTATCTGGTATAAATACCAACAGCCTTCACTGGATCTGCAGACTTGTCTCACAGAATTTCGTAAGTCAACACCACCTTCCTTGTCTTTCTCATATTTGTGGTCATTCTTTAACTATGTTTTATGTCTAACAATATTATGGTTTAATATGAACAGTAGATATGCGCTCGGTTATATTTTCCATTTCCGTATCATTAGAAATAATGCGAGTTTATGTTTGGGTATGTAATTTCTAGCTAATAGTGAGTGATTGTTATTGTATATTGGCTGGAGGTGTTGGTGTCATAGATTTTCTTCGTCAAACGTTGCCTTAGTTTGTAGAAATCGGTTTCATGTTCATTTTGTTTTTTTAAGATTATTTAACACGGTTTATTTAACATGCAGGGGCCATCTAACCCATTAATGGTTTTAACTCTGAATTTTGTTTTTGATTTATAGAATAAGAACATGGTATGAAAAAGTCGTTGTCAGGCTATTCCACAATAATTGAAGTGTATTATTGTGTTATTTGTGTGTATTGGGAGTCAAGAGGGATGACAGACGAAATAATATGCGAGATTATAGGACAGACTAGTCAATATACGGTACACAATACACACAAATGCACACGATGAATACGATGTGGCTGATCGGCAAGATTGATAGTAGACTCACGATTTGATTTTTTAAATTATTCTCCCTAACATCGGTAAGTTGAAAAAATTGTATCTTACTGCTATTTAGGTGTCATCGATTGTCACTAAAGTACCGATTTTGACTGAAATCAGTTGAGTTTTGTACAGTGGTGTTTGAAATGTTGAGAATCAACAAAACAGCTTTGAATACACAGCCAGAATAGTAATGAAGCTATGTGTGAACCTGTCATGGCGCCCAACCCTCATCTTCCTATCACGGTTATTGTGTGTCAATATAACATGTTCGTCTGACCGTCTCTTTGTTTTAAAAGCATTATGTACTTGAGATTTGTATTAATTTTATACATCAAATCAGATAGAACTTTCATGTGCTCATTTCTTCGCAAAATGATGCCGATAAAGATCAATTTAAAAACAAACGTTGACTAATGACGGTCTGTATAATATGTTACAGTCATGTCGGCATCATTTAAAACTCTTAACTCCTAAATATTGTTGCTGGGTTGTTTTTTTTGATGTTTGTAATAGTTAGTTTTAACGATGTTTATCATAACATTATGCCCGTTTACTCCGGGTACCAAGGCCGTATATTGGCCTCCTCTCATGGTCAAGTCTATTTTAAGCCTACTTTATAGTCGCGGTTGCTTTATGTCAGTGGAAATTGATTGTATGTCTCTGTCTCTTAAATTACTCATGACGAAAAATTAATCCATGCCCATATTTGTAATGTGAATGTTTGTCTTACCGGAGCGGATAGAATTATTATATGTTTGACAAAAGCTGCCTTTAAAGAACGTTTGCATGTTTAATGTTTTATCATCTCCTCCATAAATGTTAATGTGGCATGCCGGTATCATTAACGGTTGTAAATGTGTTTGTGTTATTGTTGTTTTAATGTTATCATTGTTTATTAATGTTATCATTCTCATTGTTGTTGTGTTGTTGTTAATTTGTTTAAGTACTTTCATACAAATTTGAATGTTTACACTTGTTACGAAGGTCTATTATATGCCTACTAGTACTGTTAACGGCGAATACAATTTTACTATTTGTAAGTCATACGAGGGAGCTGTCATACAAGGAGTGGACTCAAGCCGCTCTCCTTTGACCCCATGCAGGGGCGGCGATCCCTGGGGACGGAGGGGACACGTCTCCCTCAATTTTGTTTAGGGGGATCACCCCCCACGGAAAATTTGAAAAAGTGCCCCCCCCAAAAATGTAAAGCAAATACTGACTAAAGACTGCAACACACTTTTAGGCTCTGGATGGCCTAGGAGTGCAGCGTTTAGACTAATAAAAATGCAAAAATCTTCTTGCTCGGTCGCTACGCTCACTCGCATAATATCATTAAAAATATACGAGTAAATATTGTAGAAAATCTGTATTTCGTTTTATACTATAGTTTTGATAAGGAATGTATTTTTTTTAATACAACACAACTTCAACAACCTGTAAAGGGGTAGTAACTTCCGTCATCTTCGCCCCCTCGTTCCCTATGCTCCCTCGCATCCCCCCCCCCCGGTCATGAAAAGAAATCGCCGCCCCTGACCCCATGCTCCAAGCCGCCAAAATATTATGCGCTACTTAGCAACTGTTGGGCAGGTGGTGAGATAAAAAAGCAAATGAAATATCAGGATTTAGAATTCCTACATCAGAAAATCGTATCTCAGCAAATGTTCGTTGTCCGTTTCAATGAATTCTCATCAATTTTCGAATGTGTAGGGAGTTGAACAAGCAAAAACAAACTTTTGTAGTTTCATAATTGTTTGGTGAGGTCATTTTTTTAAGGTCGGCCATTGGCATAACCCCCCCCCCCCCTCCTGCGTACGCGCCTGGGTGCGTGCGCAAAATCGAGAAGCTACTAAAGTGTGAGTCAAAAAAGTTTACACCTACAAAATTGCTAATTATTAAAAAAATCATCGATAAACATAAAATTGTTATATATCTTATGAAAGAATGTTTGATCCCAAATCATTTGGTACCATTTTTGTGTGGTGTGTGTTCACGCCTCGAGGAACAGGAGGCATTGTTTGCGAGAGTGCAAAAATCGACTTGCGCCAAAGTTGCTTATGTGATGTTTGAATATAACAATTGGGATTTGGGTATTAATTCGGTCTTTGCAATTTCATATAACATTCCTTACAAAATTAATCATGCCACACATATCACATATCGGATATCAAATATCTACGAACATTTGTGCGCGTGTGTGTGGGTGTGTGTGACTTTGCCCTTTCAAAAAGAATATGCAATTCATTTCATTTGATACATTCAATTCATTTTCTCACTCCGCTAATCCCAACATAATACATACTGTAGGCATCACTTTGGCGGAAGTCGATTTTTGCACTCTCGCAAACAATGTCTCCTGTTCATCCAAGCATGAACACATACCACACAAAAATGACACCAAATGATTTGGGATAAAACACCCTTTTATAAGATGTATAATAATTTACTGTTCATAGATGATTTTTAAATAATTATCAGTTTTTAGGTGTAAACTTTTTTTTGACTCACTCGGTATAGTAACAGTTGGGTGACCGCTGAGGTACTGAAATCCAGAACGGTTTAAGAACAAATCTACGGGCGTTCTCAATGACGTCCCAAGTGAATAAACAACCAATCAGCGAGCTTGTACCAAAGATTGTTGGTATGGGAATTTCGTTGTTTTATAACAAAGGATGACGAATTTCAATGCGCAGGGGCATTTTTTTCTACGGGGGGGGGGGGGGGGGGTCGCTATAGACACGTTCGACTGTATACATTTTATTATTTTTCAATGAATAAGTTACAATAATAAATCCCTTGTTATATACAGGAGCGTACGCAGCGGGGGGGGGGGGGGGGGGTTGAAAACCCCTCCCCTCAATTTTTGTTATGTGCGTGATTTTTTTTGTTTAGGACCCCCCCCCCCTCATTTTTTTAAATAATAAACAAAAGTAAATTAAGAAATAAGTTTTTTTTAATAATAAACAAAAATAAATTAAGAAATAAGTTTTTTTTTAAACATACATATATATTTTTCTACCAAAGGGTGACCCCCAAAAAGTGACCTTACCCCCCCCCCCCTGAGTCGTTGCGATTTTTTGGAACCAAAATAAAAAAAACAAAAATGTGCTCTTACCCCCCCCCCCCCCCCCCCCCCCCCCCCCCCTCCCACTTATTCAGCGACTGGCTGAGTCGTTGCAAAATTTTCGGCCCGATTTAAAACTGTTTACTCCCCCCCCCTTGAAAAAATCCTCCGTACGCCACTGGTTATATATATATATATATATATATATATATATTTCACCAAAATTTAATATGAATTTTATCTTTTCATCTTTGATGTTTCTCGTTGAAAATTAAGGTATTTGTTATTAATTGAAAAAGTCTTTCCAACTCACTTAAAGGTACTATGTCCCATTTGCAGGCCAAAAATGAAATTGTTAAATTCCAACAGCATTTGAAAGAAGAACTTTCCTAAAAACAAGGGGGCTTGAAAATGTCTTTAAGTGGAAAAATTAGTTGTTGAATCGACTTAAGAGCTTTAGAGCAAGTAAGTAATAGTCTGATTTTCAGACCATTGTACCGAATGGTCGTATATTTTAGGCTGCTCAAAGATTCAATCAGTTTAATTTTGGACAAGAACTGGGTTATTGATGAAGACAAATTGCTCATTATACCTTTATAGCTCATTTTATGCATGTTATTACCAAAGAAGAAGAACAGCCAGTCACTCACTCAATAATGTCTGACAGTGAAGTCTAGCAAGTAAACAGGTTTCCTTGCATAGTCTGCTAACGTTTAAATTTCACAGACATATTCGTAATTCCCGCAAAGTTCTACAGAATTTTGTTCGGTGCAAAAGGGACATAGTATCTTTAAGTGCAGGCTTGGTACATGATACAAGTATGTAGCTTTAACTGGTTAGTCACATTTTCAAGAAAATGGGCTGCGCCCATGTCATGCTAAAAGGCATCATGCCAAGAATATAATTATTCATTTATATATCTTCTGTATATTTCGTAAGGAATATTATACACGAAAGGGCTTGAGTACATCTCATTTTTTCAGAAAAGCTACACACTTATATTTTGGGATGAGGTTTCCTTTAACTTCTATGTGCTAACATATCTTATTCGCTTTAATGACCTTTTCTTCTCTTTTTGTTGCATTTTATCCTTAGGCCATTCTTCAACACGATTCTGCAATTATACACATTTCAATCCACCGTAAGTACATGATAATGTAGCGACATTATACAGCAGAATGTGTGGTTACATTTTTATATTATCATGTTTATGTTAATCTTGAAATCCTCAGAAACACGATTTGATTATATGTATAATCATATGCCAATAAGGAACATGTCGAAACAAACTAAGCAAATATCATGGCATTACAATACTTGGAGGTATTTTCCGTTCATCACCGGGGAAGCTCGGTCCTAGAATAATTTACGTTTAAAGGTAATGAGTGTGTAAACAAGAACGTATACCCAACTTTGGTAGCTTAGGATTACAAATTCACAATCAATGTGATCGTGGATGTATTTCAAGGTATGAGTAACTTGTTTTCTGCCCCTGCACTATTGGGATTTTTTTCCTGTTACGGTTGATCGATCACCAGTGTCTTTTAAAAAGTGCTGTCAAATCTCCTTGTCTAACGTTTGAGATCATGCACTAATTAATGTGGGATATGCCAAAGTAACGCGTCGTGCATATTTACTTTGGTCTTGTAAATCCTTTTAATAATGAAATTTTCCTTCAAACTGTAGCGCTTCATCATTTAAAGATGAAGTTGAGTTCTGGTCTTGCGATTGCATTGTGAAAGAAACCGTGTGGAACCGACCAAAAAAGGTTGATCATCTAGCATATAAGAATTTGTGTGTATTGCAAGGTTCTGGAATCATCAAAATGATAAGAAATTTGGCCAAGTCTTGGTAAAGTTACAAATACTTGCACAGAAAGATGTATATGGGACTACACGAACACGTGGCGTAAAAAGCCAGCCCCGATTTTTACGATGTTACATGCATATTTAGAATATGAAGGCATTTGAAGAGCCATGCTTTTTCAGGGAACATGTCTTATCTGATGTTCTTCCACACTTGCATAATAAGAATGAGTAACACTCACAAATTATTTTTCACCTCTTCCCAGAACTCAACCTTCTCTTTAAAGTGATCCATTTTACCTAAGCTTTCAAATGACCTTATTTCATTCACCGGGACAATCTTGAATTATTTCAGCCTATCTTCTCGTCTCTTGATATCTAAGATCTTTCCGCTCATTTATCCATTGCAACATTTCACATTTCTGATGTGTGTAAGGTTTATAAGTTATTTGTTTCGAGCAGCACATGAAAGCTTAGAGGTTTACTAACCTCAAAGATTTATTAAATGCGCGAAAGAACACATTATGATAACTAACAAAGATGCTGACAGTAAAATTTCTTGGAAAAAGGATAGTGTCCCAAGTAAACTTTATCCATTTTGGATGAAATGACATGGCTTACCTTAGAAGGTGATATGAGAAAAGCCAATATTGTGTCAGTATAATAAAGAAAATGTCTTTTTTTTCCTCATTTTTTTTCTGAGTTGACAGGTTCACCTTTTCTATTCAAATGTACAAAATCAATGTGAATGTAAAATCAGCAATGGTTTTTGGACTGAAGTAACAATGCGTAATGGCTTTAACAAAATATATATTTCTCCATTCTAAACTTGGTAGAAAAGAATTTTGACAATTCCTCTTTGAAATAGCTGTTGCTCAGTCATCCGTGTCATTAGATATAATCTTAATTACTCTTTAAAATGACATATGATGTGTTAGTTTGATTCTTAAGGAAAGTCAAATGGATTTTTAATAAAAGGGTAGTGGGATTCGGTCCAAACACCAGAACCCCGATAGGTTTTAAGACCCGTTCTTGGGAAATACAATTTGATATTCGATCAAAATCAATCCAGTTTTCTTTATTTGTAGGCCTAACCAATATCTTTATCTCCAATGCGCATGGTGTGCATTGGATGATCAAGCCTTATCAGCATAGCATTTCATTTTCTATTTGTAATATGGTTACATGATATGTACTTTATATGTATTTTTGTAATACCGTTTACTCTGTAAAACAATCATTTTATCTTTGTCATCCATTTTATCCATCTGTTTGGTCTTTGACTGTGATGATGGAAAGGAGTTATTTTCAATTCAATTTTCCATTCAAATTTGATTAAATATCTCAGTCATTTATTTGTGTGTGTTTTCTTTGCTCTGCTTTCATTACGTAGATGAACATTGACTTTGAGCACCCGTCAATGTACGGTGCAGTACGCTACAGGTGCGTATGTCGGACCAAAGCCATAGGACAAGAACGATGTAAGAGAAAAAGTCGCCATGCCACAAAAACGTGTTGGCAACACAAGGCCGAGCTGACGTACGAAGAGTAAGTTTCTTCCCGCTTTTCATTTAGTTTAATTCCTTCATGTTTTTCTGTTTTTCTTTCATTTTTTTTGTTTAGGGGGGAGGGGATGGAGGGAGAAACTACTATGAAGCTATTCCCTATTCGACCTATTCAGATGAGCGCATTTTTCCACGATAGGAAAGTGATGCTCGCAGATGAAAAAAAAAAACACAGGGGCCCGTTTCTCGAAACCAACGACAAGACCAGGCGCGGACACAGGGGGAGGGTTTGGGGGGTTAACCCCCCCCCCCTTGGTAATTTTTTGTGTGTAAAACCCCCCTAAATTTCTCTAACCCCCCCCCCCCTTTTGGATTTAAAAAAAAAAATTGTTCTTTTTTTTATTAAAAAAAAAAAAAAAAATTCCCATGGTTGACCTAAAAAAGCTGACCTTACCCCCCCCCAACGGAGCAAAATGTCAAATTTTCAAATTTCGAGACCAAAAAAAAAAAAAAAATGTGTCCTCTTAGTATCCTCCTAAAGTCCATCAACAAGGGTAACATCTACAGTGTGAGTAAAAAAAAGTTTACACCTGGAAAATTGCTAATTATTTTATAAATCATCTTTGAACAGTAAATTATTAAATATCTTATGAAAGAGTGTTTTATCCCGAATCATTTAGTATCATTTTGTGTGGTATGTGTTCACGCTTGGATAAACAGGGGGCATTGTTTGCGAGAGTGCAGAAATCGACTTGCGTCAACGTTGCTTTTGTGATGTTGGAATAAAACAATTGGGATTTGGGTATTAATTCGGTCAGTGCAGAAAAAATAAAAATCCCTAACAAAAGTAATCATGCCACACATGCGTGTGTGTGATTGTGACTTTCCTTCTGCAAAAAAGCATAATTATGCAATGCATCTCATTTGATACATTGAATTCATTCTCTCACTTTAATCCAGCTTATCACATACTGTAGGCATCACTTCGGCGCAAGTCGATTTTTACACTCTTGCAAACAATGCCTCCTGTTCACCCAAACGTGGACACACACCACACAAAAATGATACTAAATGATTCGGGATAAAACACTCTTTCATAAGATGTATAATAATTTACTGTTCATAGATGATTTGTAAAATAATTAGCAATTTTCTGGGTGTAATTTTTTTTGACTCGCACTGTATTTCCCATTTCTACTGGCCCGATCCAGAAAATCTGAATATTGTATTATTTTCCAAGCCCAAATTAAATAACACTTCATCAGGGAGGGCGTTTCAAAAGTGATCTGAAATTCAATTCATTGATCATTACAACCCGAAAGAACGACGAATTGCGAGGGAAGATCAAGACCTTAATCCTCCTCCGTAGACCTACATGGAAATTGATATGACCGGCTAACAGGGGAAGGAAGGAGGCAAAGTATTGTACGCCTTCGTCCACCATCGCTGTTTACCGGTACTTCTTCTAGATCATTCATGGCAATAGACCGGGGGTCCGTTCCTAGAAACCAACGACAAGACAGTCATAACTTTATCCGCCAACTACGTAGTCCAGAATCTGGCCTATTTCATTTTGATCTCCACCACACCAACGCTACCTCTCCCTACTTACTTGCTTCCAGCCGATGATGGCGTGATCAAGGACGCCCGGCGAAAAATAGGTCCTCAGGCTGGAATTAAAAAAAGATTGAAAATGATTCCAGGAAATAAGAGATGCAATATACTTCCAAATTTGTGTAGATTATACAATAGAAGTACTTGTAAAATATAATTGTGAGTATTTTATTACATGACCGGTGAATCAGTTTTGTTCTTAATGGGTATCCCCGGATATTTTCATTTGATAGTTTATAAAAATACACCAATATATTATTCTTAGAAAAATACGATGTAATGAAATTTGTGTCCGATGTTTTAGGCGTCAGCACATCAAAATTACAAAACTTCAGCATTCCAAACGTTAAAAAATATGTTTAAACTATTCAGTTTACACATTTGAAGACAGAACTTACCTCAAAATTAATGTAGGTCTGAAAACTAGAGAATACACTTCTAACTATGACTTGCCTACCATGGCAGATTACCCACTCCTTTGGGGATTTCACAATGTGGAAATAAAAGCGTATGATCGGTTAAGTAAAGAGCCTTAGATATAAACAAGACATATTTTCAAAAGGTTAACATGACCAAAGTGTTTTATTTTCTCTCCTTAACCCTATAAAGCCGGGGGCCATTATGCCCCCCCCCCTCCACGATTTTCCTGATTGTTCTGGAACGCATATGGATGGCGCCCCGCCGCTCGCTGACTTTTTTTCTTTCGAGTCTTGCGCATCTTTTAAAAGATTTCTTTTGAAAACCGGACCTACAGTTACAAGGTCATGTGATATTTTGTCTTTGCATGTCAGCCCGAAAATCGCTCATTTTTTGTGATTTGTGTACAAAACATATGGAAATGTCATTTTTCCTTAAAAAAAATAGATCAAACATTGGTTATTGGGTCTTGTTTAAAGTTTAGGTGGTTGTTTTGGGAGTCAAAATAGTTGAAATGTAGTAAGAAATGAAATAAAACAACAAAAACAATAAAATACATAAGTTGATAAAAACAATTAAATACATAAGAAATATGAAAACAAGAAATAACATAAGGAATAAGCTAGCTCTTCATAATTTTGTTATCGTATTGTTATTCCAAATGGTGTAATGAATATATGAAGTGAAAAAGAATTGTTAAATATGAATAATGTATGATTTATGGGTAAAAATGTAATTTTATGACCATATTTGCATAGATTACCATAAATATGCAAATGAGTGAATTTTTCAGAAAATTTGAATTATCATATTATTCTATACACTTCACTTGACACGCATGCACATTTCACGGCCGAGATCTTAAGGGGGCCATCACCCCCCTGTTACACCCACAAATGTAATAACGCCCACAAATGTAATAACACTTTACCCACAAATGTAATAACACCCACAAATGTAATAACACTTTACCCACAAATGTAATAATTTCACCCACAAATGTAATAATTTTGAATCACCCACAAATGTAATAATGACCTTACCAACAAATGTAATAAATTTGAAGGGATATTTTGTCGAATTTGTTCAAAACTAAAACCCTGTAATAAAGCATGGGTATAGCGCGCAGTCTTTACTCCAGACCCGGTTATTTCAAAAATTTAAAAAATCTTCAAAACTAAGACCCCTCCATCTTCCAAACTAAGACCCGGTAATAAAGCATGGGTTTAGAGCGTAGTCTTTACTTCAGACTCGGTTATTTAAAAAAAAACTTCAAACTAAGACCTCACCATCTCATTCCTGTGGAATAACATGGTTATAGGGTGTAGTCTTTCCTCCAGACACGGTTATTTCAAAAGAAATATAAATTTAAACAAATCTTCGGAACTAAGACCCACCATCTTATTCCTCTTTTTTTCATTAAAAAATAAATTACATTATTACATATGTGGATACAACACGTCACAATCATACGAACACTAATCATATACACATAGAGCTGTTTATTGTCGTGTATTTTTACTGTATACCGACAGGTTAAGTACACTTTTCGTGATAACATTAATAAACAAGGTATTTTTGTGGGCATTTCAAATGTTCACTTGTTAATTCAAGTGGGTGTACATCTCTCTAGATATGTGATATGGGTCTGTTACTCCTTTATATGATTATTTCTGTCTAAACTGTGTCAATGTGTATAATTTGGCTCCCAAGAGAACGGAATTAAATTGATCTGTATTCTATTCGAACTTATAATAAAGATAATTATTTTTTAGTGCTTCCATAGTTGTAGAGTCATATCAAGTGATTTGTTATATGAAAGTATGCGTTGTTATTTGCTTGTTAACCGATTATCATTTCAGACTTGTTCTTGTTTATATAGCTGCTTGAGTGTTTCAGAAGTAGGGAAAACTGTAATATAAATGTGTTTTGTTTGTATTTGCCTTTGAATAAATGTCGTTCTCATAAATTCACACCGTGTACCGTGTACCGCGTACCAATTGGTAGTCTTCAGTATAAGTAATTGATACGTTCATCACATGAAGAAAGGTAATTCATTCACGCACTCATGAAAATATAACATCGCAATCCAACGTTTCAATGTCACTAATAGCGTACATATATATATATATATATGTTATACATATCGTGAACATATTTCATAATCACATGTATAAAACAATCAGCGTCAATATTTAAATACATTTAAGGTCACTTATTCGATTACTTTTTTTTCTACGAACATTGAATTCCAGGATATTTGTGGGCGTTAGAATATTTACATGATTACAAAAAAATCGTCGACGGTCAACGAACCATCGAATCGGTCCCTCCTCTGTGTGTTATATATATGGACCATTTTGACTGATTCGTCAGTTCGTGTGACCGCCCACCAATCATTTATTTGTGACGTGTTGTATCCACATATGTTATAATGTAATTTATTTTTAAATGAAAAAAAAGAGGAATAAGATGGTGGGTCTTAGTTTCGAAGATTTGTTTAAATTTCTATTTCTTTTGAAATAACCGGGTATGGAGGAAAGACTACGCTCTATACCCATGTTATTCCACAGGAATGAGATGGTGAGGTCTTAGTTTGAAGATTTTTTTTTTTTAAATAACCGAGTCTGAAGTAAAGACTACGCTCTAATCCCATGCTTTATTACCGGGTCTTAATTTGGAAGATGGAGGGGTCTTAGTTTAAAAGGTTTTTTTTTTGTTTGTTTTGTTTTGTTTTGTTTTTTGTTTTTTTAAACTTTTGAATAATCGGGTCTGGAGGAAAGACTACGCTCAATACTCATGTACGTGCGAAGTACACATGTGCATAGAGAGGTGGTATGTGAACGCGCACGTACGTGCGCGAAAAAACAAGTACGTACATCTCGCTAGGCTAGGCCATCTCTTTCCAAATTTATTAATTTATTGAATTTTCTCTAAAAAAAAAAAAAAAAAAAATATATATAGGGTCTAAAAAGAAAATAAGCGGAAGGAAAGGGGATGGAAAGAGAAAGAATCCTAAAAATAGTCATTTATGACATGAAATTGTACATATAATGTATATATATATATATAAATAATTCATAAAATAGTGTGTGGCAAAAATAGTCAACTGTGACTGATTGCCAAACAAAATCAAATCAAGAAGAAGAAGAAGAAGTTAATCCACAGGAAAAGGATTATGGGGTCTTAGTTTTGAAGATTTTTTAAATTTTTGAAATAACCGGGTCTGGAGTAAAGACTGCGCGCTATACCCATTCTTTATTACAGGGTTTTAGTTTTGAACAAATTCGACAAAATATCCCTTCAAATTTATTACATTTGTGGGTAAAGTCATTATTACATTTGTGGGTGATTCAAAATTATTACATTTGTGGGTAAAGTGGTTATTACATTTGTGGGTGAAATTATTACATTTGTGGGTACGGTGTTATTACATTTGTGGGCGTTATTACATTTGTGGGCGTTATTACATTTGTGGGTGTAACAGGGCCATTTATGGGTGATTCAAAATTATTACATTTGTGGGTAAAGTGGTTATTACATTTGTGGGTGATATTATTACATTTGCGGGTAAAGTGTTATTACATTTGTGGGTGTTATTACATTTGTGGGTAAAGTGTTATTACATGTGTGGGCGTTATTACATTTGTGGGTGTAACACCCCCCCCCCCCCGGCCGTACTAAGACCTCAAATAGCCCGGCATTTTTAGGGTTAACTAATCCTACTAGTGCAATTTGTTTACGCCCTGCCATGTGCAATATCTCTTTGTTGGTTTTCATTCGTTTCCAGGATATTTTCATCATTCATCTGTAGATCCACATTTCAAAAGATGTTATTCTATTTTCCATGGCCTTGTTTATCGTCCATATTTCTGCTCCATACAATAGAACAGACCATACATAACAGTTTACTAGTCTCAACCTAAGCGCAAATTTCACCTTTCTATTTGTGAATAATCCTTTCATTGCCAGAAATGTATTCCTAGCAATTTCTATTCTTCTTTTTATTTCTGCTTCGCATCTGTCATCATCTGTGATATTTTGTCCTAAGTAGATGTAATTACTGACTTGCTCAATGATATGTCCATCAAGTTTCAAACATATTCTAGGCTTATTCTCTGTTTTACTAAAAATGATTGACTTAGTTTTCTTGACATTCATGCTTAGACCAAGCTCTTCACTTTTGACTTTTACAATATCCAATACATGTTTTAAATCTGCTTCATTCTCTGCGCAAAGTATAGTGTCATCAGCATAACGAAAATTATTAATATTTACACCCCCAATACTAACACCTTTCATATCTGAAATTTCCCTGAATACCAACCCTGTGCATGTTTCCTTTGCTCTTCATAAATACCAACAAATGATAGTACACACTCAGGTGGTGTGTTTTCCCTTTGCAGGCTGAAAATATAATTTTGTGTGAATCCCATCACAAACAAGAGGTACTGAAAAATCCCCTGAAAAGATTAGAACTGGCAATTGCCTTTTTGATATGTGGAATTATATCAACCGTTAGGAATTTTCGCAACAGTTTTGAAAATTATGAAAGAAAAATAATCTGGTTTTAGACCCTTGTACCGTATGGTCGTACGTTTCGTGCTGCGCAAATATTCAATCAGCTTAATTTTGGCCATTAAAAGAAGTTGGTTAATGAGGTGTACAGAAAATGCTCATGTATCCTTCATATATACAGCTCATTTTATGTATGTTATTACCAAAGAAAAACAGAAGTCAGTCAGTCACTCAATAGTGTCTGAAAGTCAAGTCTAGAAACTAAAACGGGTTTCCTCGCATTATTTGAATACTAGGACACTGCTAACGTATACATTTCACATATAGGACGCACGTGACATATTCATAATTCCTGCAAAGTTCTACATAATTTGTTTTTGGCCGCAAAAGGGACACATTATCTTTAAGAGCAACAAAATGACTTTTCTATCTTGTACTAAATCTCTCAAATTTTTTTCTTCGACTCAAGTCTTTATTCATTTTGTCTCAAAGCATAAAACAGTATAAGCAAATGAACAAAACTGATGGATCAATACATTTGACAAAGAAAGGTACAATGAAAAACAAGATTCTAGTATTTAGATAAATTGGATATACATCTATTTGCGCATAGATTGTTAACTTAATGTCATTTTCAGGGTATATTTATCATCTTCTGAACAAAACGTACATAAATCAGAATGGGATATACCAACAGCATTTGAATACTTATTGACACTTATTGTGAGTTATTTTAAACTGAAAATACCTTATTTTTGTCGAAAAAATAACATTTACAAGGAATGATGTAAATTTGATTCCAATTTAATAACAACTGACTTTGAAAGAATACCTTTCCATTTCTTTTGGGAAATTGGAACACACAATTTATGAAATAGTTTACCTACTTTAGTAACTTTGCTCATGCTGCAATAATTCCTTCTTTGTGTTTTTCTTAGATGGGTCTTAGCAAATATGCTTCCATTTCAAAGATATGACCGCTATAATTTAATAAAATTATAGAAAATTACAACAAAGATTGAATTTATCGACAAACTCAAAATATGTGAGAAAAATTACCATCCGCCTGCAGTAATGATGAATGATGACTAGTTTTTTTTCGTGATTATTTTTTCTTCTTCAGGGAATAGGGGCAAAAATTGTCCCCTCGCCCGCTAAAAACCAATAAATAATTTTTAGATTTTACACAGATAAAGCAGATATTGTGATAAAATCTAGTCTGTTTAAAACAGAATGGAGTATTGCGTAAATGCGACCATGGACGATGTAGAAATCAACTAATAACGACCCGCCACCCCCAAACGTGTTATATGCCTGTACAATTATGTTGGGGTCGTTTGCACCTCCCAAACCACTAAGGTTTTAAGGGCCTATATTATATAGTCATTCCATAAATGACAAGCTGATATTAAGATATTGTTGTTCTCATACAGGCTGGTCAACCTGTACCTGAACAGGATACCGCAATGTACATCCATCACAAGGAAAGGTTCGAGATGTAGCAGAGATTCCCGATTCGCGGGCGACGCCCCAAAGTGTACCCAGCATCGTAAGTTTATAATTTGTTTATTATATCTTTCTCCACTTGTGGAATTGAAAGACTTTATAATAATAATAATAATAATATGGATATTTATATAGCGCCGGTATCCGCCAGGCTCTGACGCTCATGGCGCTGTACATACATGTATTACTATCACAAAAATATAACATTCTTAACTAAAATAAAGTAAACTAAAACAACACAAATTATTACGCTACACTGACATGATTAAATAGCACTGTTTAGAAAGAGATGGGTTTTTATCCGCATGATACATTTTTTCTTCTTTGGGTTTCCTCACATTAAAATATCCTGCAATCATGGATACAAGAAGAATAAAATATTGGATGGCTTTAGAGTCAATACAAAGAAATATTGGACGAAATATTTCTGAATATTGAGTTCGATATTTCATGTATTGGCCAAAATAAGCCATTCAATAGTATGACTATTATTTCAAAATAAAAAATATAACAATTTGGAGCCATTTTTCATTACGGCTTCGCATGGTCTATTATGCAAAGTTAACACACCTTGAAAGCCGCTGAAATATAGTGTTTGATCCATCTTGGCCTGCTGCTTACTCCATACCATGTTCATTTTTTTATCAAAATTTAAATGAAATTAGTGTTAGGCTATTGGCGACATTAAATTCAATATTATGGGAAATATCTCCATGTATCTTTTACATGAGATAGCTGGAGAAAATTTCATTCCATGATTTGTCAACGTCAAAATATAAGGAACAGGGTTCTGTTTATGTGCGTATCATAAGTGTATATCTATGCTGTCCCTGTATTAACCCTTACTGTACTGGGGCCTAGGAGCCCCCCCCCCCCCCCCCATGGAATTTTAAATTGTCGTTTCTACGCAACTACGCACCGAGGTCCTACTCATTATGTTGAAACCATTTTCGTCGAAATCAGATATACTTGTAAGGTGTCACATTATTAGTATGCGCATGTCATCAAAGAGTGCTATAATTGCATATTCATGTACAAGCAAAAATGTGAACACATGTTTAGATTTCTTCAAACAAGTGTGAGATATAAATTGATATCAACTTGCTTTGATATGTTCCCGAGCAAATACATTAGAAATAAAACAATAGATATAATAAGAAATATAAAACATTAAAATACATAAGAAAATAAAATGATGAAATAATTATGCGTATTCATAATTTATGCAAATTAACCTTTGCATTTCCAAATATAAAAATGATGAAATGTCATGAATTTGAAATGAAGGAAACGTTTATTCAATGCATTTTCAAGATTCTTCGAAAGTCTTGAGACAAATATGTACATTTTTTTCTGTAAAATGTATGACATTAGCATTTGCATAATCAATTAGGGTTTAATGACAACAACTTGCATATTAGGAAAAACGAATTATACCATCTTGTTTCTTACGTGAATATCTTCAAATATGCAAATTTTCGTGTTCATCGGACATTCGACGGCCGAGATCATAGAAAGGGAGGGAGCCCCAGCCCCCCCCCCCTCCCCAGTCAGATGTTTAAAAAAAGCCCAGTGCAGTAAGGGTTAAAAGGGTAACCCAATTTTATCAAAAAATAAACGCAAATAATGTTTTCATTTAATGCATACATTATTGAAAAGATAATTTTTCTCTTCTAGCGTACGGCATCAAAATAATGATTACTAAATCATGCATGGCTGTATTAAGACAGTAGGAGCTCAGGCAGAAAAAACATTAATTATCAAAAACAAGTCGAGAGCTGCTACATTTGGTTCATAGTGATTTTGAAAAGACAGAGAATGAGTTATGATCATTAATGATTAAAAGAATACATCAAATAAAAGTTCATTCTTGGCTTTCATAATGATGACACCATAACGCATGACTTTGCAGAAACAAGTTGCTATTGGTAAGGCATATCATTAACATGAATTCAACTACCATATTTAATTCCTTAAACGAAATTTCGACGCCCCGCGTGATTTAATATTGAACAAAAAATAACTGATAATGATTAATAATCCCAATTCATTTCGTTTCTTCGCACTCTTTTCCATCGCGGTCTTCAATGTCCGGATCGTTTTTAGATTACGTATGCGGGAAAATATATCTAAAAAGTTGTAAGGGATCCGGGCCTTGTTTGACTGAATTCACAAAATCCTGTGCTTTCATTTATTCGGACTGGACTTTTTTTCCAGATAACATGACCCTGTATTTAGAAGAAGAGGAAGCTGAATTAGCGGCGCTTGAGGCGCTGGCGGCGGTGGATGCTGATCAGGCCGTAGAAGAGGTGCTTGAGGCTGAGGCAGAGGAGGTGCTGGAGGTTGAGGCCGTAGAGGAGGTGCTGGGGGCTGAGGAGTTCGAGGAGATCGAGTTCGAGGAGATCGAGGTTCACCGGATGGATGGAGAAGAAGAAGGAGAGTGGGGGCACCCCAACGATGACTGGAGACTTCATTGGACGGCTAGCGAGGCGACTGAGGAGGAGGAGGAGGTGAATGTGGAGGTGTTTGAGATGATCGAGGTTATGCAGAGGGATGAGGAAGGAGAATGGGGACAGCAAGACGATGACTGGAGACTTCATTGGACGGCTAGCGAGGCGACTGAGGATGAGGAGGAGGAGGAGAGGGTAGAGTAAGGGTAGAGGGAGGGGTGGGGGTGGGGGAACAGGGGTAGAGTATAGGGTAGAGGGAGGGGTGGGGGTGGGGGAACAGAGGTAGAGTAAGGGTAGAGGGAGGGGTGGGGGTGGGGGAACAGGGGTAGAGTATAGGGTAGAGGGAGGGGTGGGGGTGGGGGAACAGAGGTAGAGTAAGGGTAGAGGGAGGAGTGGCGGTGGGGGAACAGGGGTAGAGTATGGTGTAGAGGGAGGTGGTGGTGGGGGAACAGGGGTAGTTATACATTTATTTTACCCATGTGAGCAATATGTTTTGTTTTATTTTTTCTTTACTTTTGTTATTTTGTATTCATGTTATCCACAGTATTATTGCTGGCATTGCAATCATGCTTCATTATTACTATTATTACTTTTGTTCCTTTTATTCATGAGAGACAATAGACACACTAATGACAAAGTTTTATCCCACTCAGTTGAGCTTTAAAGGTAAACCACAGTGTTTGACTGATCGCGACGCCGTGGTGTAGTGGTTCAGTCGCTCAACTTCAATGGAGAGGTTGAGAAATTTAAATCCTAGCCTGGCTCTACAGTCCTTTGGCAAGATGTTCAAATCTCTGGTATAGTCATGTCAAGTCATGGTGTAGTGGTTCAATCAATGAATTACCCAGTCTGGCATGAATACCGTTTGGCAAATTATTTAATCTGCATATTGCCATTCTTCATCCGGTGTAGGTTGACATTGTCTTGTTCTGCTAGAGTGCTAAATAATTATGGTTTACTCAATTTAATAATAGTTTTATAGAACACATGCTCAGGCATAATATTGTTTCTACGTCCAACTAATTTAGAACACTGTGGTTTACTTTTAAAATGGGGGTAACTACTATATCTAGATATTCAGGAGCACAAAGTGTGAAAACCCGATGTTTACAGATCTTCCCCTAAAATACTACAACAAGTCGCTCTCTCTCCAGTTTATTACGGAATTTATGGCTAAAACAATAATATACCGTGGCAGCGCCTGAAGAAGTATTTGGGACATCCAGATACCCAAAAGCATTAAACGATTTTAAAATTTAAAAAAGAAAATATATTATACTTTCATTTTCCTCCAACATGGAGGAAATTTTCTCCATCAGATGCTCTTAGCTATTTTGCCCCAAACCCTCAGAAAAACTTTTCCACAAAATGCTGAAACGTATTTTAACAGAATAACCTGAAAGCCCTAACCTTTTTATTATTTAGAAATTAGCAAAATAATGTAGTTTTCGAGGACTCGAGGAGAAGACATCTTACGACAAAATATTCTAAATAGAAAAAGAAAGAAAAAATAGCATAAGAAAAAAAATTACAGATAGCATTGGCCCTTTCGGGCAGTTCATTTTAAAAAGGAAATCTACAGCCTGCCCCCAGTGCAAAATGTACGTCAGTTTTTAATCAACAAAAATAGTTTTGCCTTGCCCCTTCCCCCAAATCCTTGAAGACCATAATAAAAATCACATTTTCATGGTCGCAGCTACCATTGTATGGCCGTAAGCGCTATTTAATTTTTTTCCAAAATTTAAAATTTATTAGAATTTTCCGGGAGCACCGGTAAGTTTTGATATTCAATTTTTCTCGAATGCAGAAGTTTTCTTGAGGCTAATTTTTTAGTGCTTATAATACATCCACAGGAGCATCCAAAATATCAAAATTGTAAAGAATCACTATCCAGCAAATTTTCAAAATTTCCCAAAACTTTGTGCGAATTGTGCGAAATAATGCAACACTCCTCTTCCGCCTCCTAATGGACTCCCGCATCGTGGAGGTTCCCCTGTGATAACGGGACACCAGGCGTCTCACCCTGGATGTTAAGATCACGTAATCTCACACTGACTTCACCTTTTCCACTCACCTTCATCCATTGGTCAGCGGGTTTAACTTCTTTCTTTTCTTGCTCCCAACCTCCAGGGGCGTCTCCGGCCATTTCATGTGAAGATGGTGCAGAAGGGAATCTGTGTTTGGAGCCATCAACTGTTCTCCTGGATCATGCTTGTCACTTATCTGTGATGACCCAAACATCAGGTTTCGACACTGGATGGATGAGAAGCAGATTTCATTGGATCATGGTGGTAAGAAAGTCATGTGTAGCATTTGCTTCTCATTTTAAGGGTGTTTTATGGATGGGCCAAATACAGAATACCCCATTTTAGGGGGGGGGGGGGATATTTCGAACCGATTTGCATTTCTTTGGCAGTGTTTGCATCATGCAAACCTTCGTTGGCTGTTCAAAATAAACAAGATAAAAACGAAGGAAAAATGAGAGGAAGGGGGTATTCTATATGTAGGTAGATAAGAATTTTGAATAAGTACTCTCCTTAATTTTTAAAATTCCTGTTACTGTCCTTTTCCGTATATATTCCATTCCTTTGGGATTTTAGGATTCCAGTCATGAAGCCGATATTAGGGGTTTATTAGGTTACTAGCTTTATATGCCTCTTGTCCAACTGCATTGCACGTTTGACACACATACAAGTTAATGTAAAGATATTTCTTCGAGGAAAAGGTACATGAGTAACGCCTGACCGGCTGACTGAGTTTAGCTTTGTATCAAGAGTAGACTATCCCTTTCAGAGGCCTATTGGTATATGCCTTGCTGGAGATAGTGACTTACGAATAATGAGGCTTCGGTTATTATATAGGAATTGTCTTTCGTATATTTACTTTTGATTTTAAGATCCATGATCTTTGACATATTGATATTCTTCGTAATTTCAGGTTTTCTGTTTTTTCTGTAAGTAGTCAAGGTGCTCGATCGTTTATGTAGTTAATTTCTGTCTGGGAGATGTTCGCCTACCGGCACCCCGGCCCAATCAAGTGGTCTGTCATCCATTATTATTTATAGGGCTACCATTATAGGTTTCCCTGGAATACATAACCCCGAAAATTTCATATAATTATTGAATATTTGTGGACACAGTTTATATTGTTATATTGATAGATAAGTTAGTATTTCGCATGATGTTTAGATGTCCTTTTTCTCAGGTGTTTGTTATTGGGTCTTGAACTGTAGGTCTATGGCACGCCCGATAAGGGACTCTTTTATCGACTTTTGCATTTTTGTATTTTTTACAATATGTAAGGCTTTGCAAAAGAATTTAAGGTAGGCAATGCTTGTCTGTGAGATGGTGGGCTGTAAATGACGAACCTACCGGGCCATACCCCTTAAATAAATTGTAGGTGATCAGCAAGCCTAGCCAGTTGCTATTTTTAAAATGTTTTCTATGGTTTCCCTGACACTAACGCGTGGTAACTACATTTTCTTGTAATACATAGTTGAAGCTTGTACCTTCCTTTGTTTCTAATTGATGGTAAGGATCTGGTGTGATGTGAATAATAATTAGCCTACTGTTAAAGGTACGCCCTATCATTTGCCATTTTTTGTTTATACGTTGAGCGTGGTTCAGTCATGTACTCGATTCCCTTTTATTCTTTTTTTCTGTAAGGCTCATTAGAACTTAGTGTAGTTAGACACTGGCTGGGGACTGGGAGACGGTGTTCTATGAAAACTGAGCCTACCGGGCCACGCCCTTTAGACTGTAGGTGAACGGCACGCCCAGTCAGTAGCTCTCTTTTTCTTCTCTTATATGCAGAGCTTAGTTCTGTAAGAAACTTCCTTTTTCCCCCTTCTTTTTCTGTAAGGCTAATTAGGGTAGTTAATTACTGGCTGGGAGACGTTATCCAGTGAATAACGAGCCTATCGGGCCCGTCCCATTAACTGTAGGTGAAAGGCAGACCCAGTCAGTTGCTTTGTTATACTTTTATTTATGTAGACCTTTTTTCTGTCAATAACTTAATCATTTTTTGATGTTGTAAGGCTAACTAAAATATAGGATAGTTTTACTGGCTGGGATACGGTATCCTGTGAATAATGAGCCTACCGGGCCCCGCCCCTTAAACTGTACGTGAACGGTACGCCAGGCCAGTAGCTTTTTTCTTTTCTTCTCTTATTTATTCAGAGCTTTGTTCTGTAAGAGACTTAAGTTTTCTTCTTTTTCTGTGAGGCGAATTAGAAGTTAGTGTAGATAACTCTTAGCTGGGAGACGGTGACCTGTCTTACTAGAGCACCTGTGAATGATGTTCTAGCCGGTCTCGTACCTTAAATTGCTGGAGAACGGTGCAGCAAGATCAGGCATTTTTCCTTCTTTTGTTTCCTTCTTATTTGTTTCCTTTTTTTCTCACGGTAGGGCTAGTTCGTAGTTTAAGGTGCTTGCTATGTGTCATCATGCCATTCTCTTCATGCTCGTGATGGCTCAACGGCTCGCCAAATCAGTTGCTTTGTTTCATTTATTCATGTGGAGTTTTTTTCTGTCAGAAACTTTTTTATTTTTTGTTCTTGTAAGCCTGCTTAGAATATAGGATAGTTAATTACTGGCTGAGATGCGGTGACCTGTGAAAAATGAGCCTACGTGGCCCCGCTCCTTAAACTGTAGGTGAATAGCACGCCCAGGCAGTAGCTTTATTTCTTTTCCTCTCTCATGTACTGTATGTAGAGCCTTGTTCTGTAAGAAACTTTATTTTTCTTCTCTTTCTGAAGGGCTATTTAAAGTTTAGAGTAGTTAACTCTTAGTTGGGAGACGGTGACCTGTGAATAGTGAGCCTACCGGGCCCCGCCCCTTACACTGTATTTGCTTTTTTGTATATTTTTATTTATGTAGAGTTTCGTTCTGTCAGGACATTAATTTGCTTTTTTATTGCTGTAAGGCTAACTAGAATATAGGGTAGTTAATCATTTGATAGGAGGCGGTGTCCTGTGAAGAATGAGCCTTCCGGGCCCCGTCCCCTAAACTGTATAGGTGAACAGCGCACCCAGTCACTTGCTACTTTGGTGAAGAGGTTAGTTTCATCAGGTACTGACTGTTCACAAAATAATCGAAAGGCTCACCAGAATTTAGTTTAGTTGGTTTTTAGTCTGGCCAATTTTGAGTACTTCTTGTCTCGCAATTGTTACTGTAATGCCGTAGACAGTACAGCCAGCGACGTGCAGGGTGATGGATAGTTGTGGGTGCCTTGAGAGTTATGGGAGATCAGGTTGGATGATACATGGGCTAGCTGTAACTAGTAAATAGGGTATAACCTGTCTTACTAGAGCACCTGTGAATGATGTTCTAGCCGGTCTCGTACCTTAAATTGCTGGAGAACGGTGCAGCAAGATCAGGCATTTCGTCCTTCTTTTGTTTCCTTCTTTTTTGTTTCCTTCTTTTTTCTCACGGTAGGGCTAGTTCGTAGTTTAAGGTGCTTGCTATGTGTCATCATGCCATTCTCTTCATGCTCGTGACGGCTCAACGGCTCGCCCAATAAGTTGCTTTGTTTCATTTATTCAGGTGGAGTTTTTTTCTGTCAGAAACTTTTTTATTTTTTGTTCTTGTAAGCCTGCTTAAAATATATGGTAATTAATTACTGGCTGAGAGGCGGTGACCTGTAAAAAATGAGCCTACGTGGCCCCGCTCCTTAAACTGTAGGTGAATAGCACGCCCAGGCAGTAGTTTTATTTCTTTTCCTCTCTCATGTATGAAGAGCCTTGTTCTGTAAGAAACTTTATTTTTCTTCTCTTTCTGAAGGGCTATTTAAAGTTTAGAGTAGTTAACTCTTAGTTGGGAGACGGTGACCTGTGAATAATGAGCCTACCGGGCCCCGCCCCTTATACTGTATTTGCTTTTTTGTATATTTTTATTTATGTAGAGTTTCGTTCTGTTAGGAACTTAATTTGCTTTTTTATTGCTGTAAGGCTAACTAGAATATAGGGTAGTTAATCATTTGATAGGAGGCGGTGTCCTGTGAAGAATGAGCCTTCAGGGCCCGTCCCCTAAACTGTATAGGTGAACAGCGCACCCAGTCACTTGCTATTTTGGTGAAGAGGTTAGTTTCATCAGGTACTGACTGTTCACAAAAAAATCGAAAGGCTCACCAGAATTTAGTTTAGTTGGTTTTTAGTCTGGCCAATCTTGAGTACTTCTTGTCTAGCAATTGTTACTGTAATGCCGTAGACAGTACAGCCAGCGACGTGCAGGGTGATGGATAGTTGTGGGTGCCTTGAGAGTTATGGGAGATCAGGTTGGATGATACATGGGCTAGCTGTAACTAGTAAATAGGGTATAACCTGTCTTACTAGAGCACCTGTGAATGATGTTCTAGCCGGTCTCGTACCTTAAATTGCTGGAGAACGGTGCAGCAAGATCAGGAATTTTTTCCTTCTTTTGTTTCCTTCTTTTTTCTCACGGTAGGGCTAGTTCGTAGTTTAAGGTGCTTGCTATGTGTCATCATGCCATTCTCTTCATGCTCTGACGGCTCAACGACTCGCCCAATCAGTTGCTTTGTTTCATTTATTCATGTGGAGTTTTTTTATGTCAGAAACTTTTTTAGTTTTTTGTTCTTGTAAGCCTGCTTAGAATATAGGGTAGTTAATTACTGGCTGAGAGGCGGTGACCTGTGAAAAATGAGCCTATCTGGCCCCGCTCCTTTAACTGTAGGTGAATAGCACGCCCAGGCAGTAGCTTTATTTCTTTTCCTCTCTCATGTATGTAGAGCCTTGTTCTGTAAGAAACTTTATTTTTCTTCTCTTTCTGAAGGGCTATTTAAAGTTTAGAGTAGTTAACTCTTAGTTGGGAGACGGTGACCTGTGAATAATGAGCCTACCGGGCCCCGCCCCTTACACTGTATTTGCTTTTTTGTATATTTTTATTTATGTAGAGTTTCGTTCTGTCAGGAACTTAATTTGCTTTTTTATTGCTGTAAGGCTACCTAGAATATAGGGTAGTTAATCATTTGATAGGAGGCGGTGTCCTGTGAAGAATGAGCCTTCAGGGCCCGTCCCCTAAACTGTATGTGAACAGCGCACCCAGTCATTTGCTATTTTGGTGAAGAGGTTAGTTTCATCAGGTTCTGACTGTTCACAAAATAATCGAAAGGCTCACCAGAATTTAGTTTAGTTAGTTTTTAGTCTGGCCAATTTTGAGTACTTCTTGTCTAGCAATTGTTACTGTAATGCCGTAGACAGTACAGCCAGCGACGTGCAGGGTGATGGATAGTTGTGGGTGCCTTGAGAGTTATGGGAGATCAGGTTGGATGATACATGGGCTAGCTGTAACTAGTAAATAGGGTATAACCTGTCTTACTAGAGCACCTGTGAATGATGTTCTAGCCGGTCTCGTACCTTAAATTGCTGGAGAACGGTGCAGCAAGATCAGGAATTTTTTCCTTCTTTTGTTTCCTTCTTTTTTCTCACGGTAGGGCTAGTTCGTAGTTTAAGGTGCTTGCTATGTGTCATCATGCCATTCTCTTCATGCTCCTGACGGCTCAACGACTCGCCCAATCAGTTGCTTTGTTTCATTTATTCATGTGGAGTTTTTTTATGTCAGAAACTTTTTTAGTTTTTTGTTCTTGTAAGCCTGCTTAGAATATAGGGTAGTTAATTACTGGCTGAGAGGCGGTGACCTGTGAAAAATGAGCCTATCTGGCCCCGCTCCTTAAACTGTAGGTGAATAGCACGCCCAGGCAGTAGCTTTATTTCTTTTCCTCTCTCATGTATGTAGAGCCTTGTTCTGTAAGAAACTTTATTTTTCTTCTCTTTCTGAAGGGCTATTTAAAGTTTAGAGTAGTTAACTCTTAGTTGGGAGACGGTGACCTGTGAATAATGAGCCTACCGGGCCCCGCCCCTTACACTGTATTTGCTTTTTTGTATATTTTTATTTATGTAGAGTTTCGTTCTGTCAGGAACTTAATTTGCCTTTTTATTGCTGTAAGGCTAACTAGAATATAGGGTAGTTAATCATTTGATAGGAGGCGGTGTCCTGTGAAGAATGAGCCTTCAGGGCCCGTCCCCTAAACTGTATAGGTGAACAGCGCACCCAGTCACTTGCTATTTTGGTGAAGAGGTTAGTTTTGTCAGGTGCTGACTGTTCACAAAATAATCGAAAGGCTCACCAGAATTTAGTTTAGTTAGTTTTTAGTCTGGCCAATTTTGAGTACTTCTTGTCTAGCAATTGTTACTGTAATGCCGTAGACAGTACAGCCAGCGACGTGCAGGGTGATGGATAGTTGTGGGTGCCTTGAGAGTTATTGGATATCAGGTTGGATGATACATGGGCTAGCTGTAACTAGTAAATAGGGTATAACCTGTCTTACTAGAGCACCTGTGAATGATGTTCTAGCCGGTCTCGTACCTTAAATTGCTGGAGAACGGTGCAGCAAGATCAGGCATTTTTCCTTCTTTTGTTTCCTTCTTATTTGTTTCCTTTTTTTTTCTCACGGTAGGGCTAGTTCGTAGTTTAAGGTGCTTGCTATGTGTCATCATGCCATTCTCTTCATGCTCGTGACGGCTCAACGGCTCGCCCAATCAGTTGCTTTGTTTCATTTATTCATGTGGAGTTTTTTTCTGTCAGAAACTTTTTTATTTTTTGTTCTTGTAAGCCTGCTTAGAATATAGGGTAGTTAATTACTGGCTGAGAGGAGGTGACCTGTGAAAAATGAGCCTACCTGGCCCCGCTCCTTAAACTGTAGGTGAATAGCACGCCCAGGCAGTAGCTTTATTTCTTTTCCTCTCTCATGTATGTAGAGCCTTGTTCTGTAAGAAACTTTATTTTTCTTCTCTTTCTGAAGGGCTATTTAAAGTTTAGAGTAGTTAACTCTTAGTTGGGAGACGGTGACCTGTGAATAATGAGCCTACCGGGCCCCGCCCCTTACACTGTATTTGCTTTTTTGTATATTTTTATTTATGTAGAGTTTCGTTCTGTCAGGAACTTAATTTGCTTTTTTATTGCTGTAAGGCTAACTAGAATATAGGGTAGTTAATCATTTGATAGGAGGCGGTGTCCTGTGAAGAATGAGCCTTCCGGGCCCCGTCCCCTAAACTGTATAGGTGAACAGCGCACCCAGTCACTTGCTATTTTGGTGAAGAGGTTAGTTTCATCAGGTACTGACTGTTCACAAAATAATCGAAAGGCTCACCAGAATTTAGTTTAGTTGGTTTTTAGTTTGGCCAATTTTGAGTACTTCTTGTCTCGCAATTGTTACTGTAATGCCGTAGACAGTAAAGCCAGCGACGTGCAGGGTGATGGATAGTGGGTGCCTTGAGAGTTATGGGAGATCAGGTTGGATGATACATGGGCTAGCTGTAACTAGTAAATAGGGTATAACCTGTCTTACTAGAGCACCTGTGAATGATGTTCTAGCCGGTCTCGTACCTTAAATTGCTGGAGAACGGTGCAGCAAGATCAGGAATTTTTTCCTTCTTTTGTTTCCTTCTTTTTTCTCATGGTAGGGCTAGTTCGTAGTTTAAGGTGCTTGCTATGTGTCATCATGCCATTCTCTTCATGCTCGTCACGGCTCAACGACTCGCCCAATCAGTTGCTTTGTTTCATTTATTCATGTGGAGTTTTTTTCTGTCAGAAACTTTTTTAGTTTTTTGTTCTTGTAAGGCTACTTAGAATATAGGGTAGTTAATTACTGGCTGAGAGGCGGTGACCTATGAATAATGAGCCTACCTGGCCCCGCTCCTTAAACTGTAGGTGAATAGCACGCCCAGGCAGTAGCTTTATTTCTTTTCCTCTCTCATGTATGTAGAGCCTTGTTCTGTAAGAAACTTTATTTTTCTTCTTTTTCTGTAGAGCTTATTAAAGTTTAGAGTAGTTAACTCTTAGTTGGGAGACGGTGACCTGTGAACAATGAGCCTACCGGGCCCCACCCTGAAACTGTAGTTGCTTTTTATTTTTTTTACGTAGAGTTTTTTTCTGTCATAAACTTAATTATATTTTTATTGCTGTAAGGCTAACTAGAATATAGGGTAGTTAATCATTTGATGGGAGGCGGTGTCCTGTGAGGAATGAGCCTACGTGGCCCCGCTCCTTAAACTGTAGGTGAATAGCACGCCCAGGCAGTAGTTTTATTTCTTTTCCTCTCTCATGTATGTAGAGCCTTGTTCTGTAAGAAACTTTATTTTTCTTCTTTTTATGTAGGGCTATTTAAAGTTTAGAGTAGTTAACTCTTAGTTGGGAGACGGTGACCTGTGAATAATGAGCCTACCGGGCCCCGCCCCTTTCACTGTATTTGCTTTTTTGTATATTATTATTTATGTAGAGTTTCGTTCTGTCAGGAACTTAATTTGCTTTTTTATTGCTGTAAGGCTACCTAGAATATAGGGTAGTTAATCATTTGATAGGAGGCGGTGTCCTGTGAAGAATGAGCCTTCAGCTAGGGCCCGTCCCCTAAACTGTATGCGAACAGCGCACCCAGTCACTTGCTATTTTGGTGAAGAGGTTAGTTTTGTCAGGTGCTGACTGTTCACAAAATAATCGAAAGGCTCACCAGAATTTAGTTTAGTTAGTTTTTAGTCTGGCCAATTTTGAGTACTTCTTGTCTCGCAATTGTTACTGTAATGCCGTAGACAGTACAGCCAGCGACGTGCAGGGTGATGGATAGTTGTGGGTGCCTTGAGAGTTATTGGAGATCAGGTTGGATGATACATGGGCTAGCTGTAACTAGTAAATAGGGTATAACCTGTCTTACTAGAGCACCTGTGAATGATGTTCTAGCCGGTCTCGTACCTTAAATTGCTGGAGAACGGTGCAGCAAGATCAGGCATTTTTTCCTTCTTTTGTTTCCTTCTTTTTTGTTTCCTTCTTTTTTCTCACGGTAGGGCTAGTTCGTAGTTAAAGGTGCTTGCTATGTGTCATCATGCCATTATCTTCATGCTCGTGACGGCTCAACGGCTCGCCCAATCAGTTGCTTTGTTTCATTTATTCATGTGGAGTTTTTTTCTGTCAGAAACTTTTTTAATTTTTTGTTCTTGTAAGGCTACTTAGAATATAGGGTAGTTAATTACTGGCTGAGAGTCGATGATGACCTGTGAATAATGAGCCTACCTGGCCCCGCTCCTTAAACTGTAGGTGAATAGCACGCCCAGGCAGTAGCTTTATTTCTTTTCCTCTCTCATGTACTGTATGTAGAGCCTTGTTCTGTAAGAAACTTTATTTTTCTTCTTTTTCTGTAGAGCTTATTAAAGTTTAGAGTAGTTAACTCTTAGTTGGGAGACGGTGACCTGTGAACAATGAGCCTACCGGGCCCCACCCCTGAAACTGTAGTTGCTTTTTTTTTTTTTTACGTAGAGTTTTTTTCTGTCATAAACTTAATTATATTTTTATTGCTGTAAGGCTAACTAGAATATAGGGTAGTTAATCATTTGATGGGAGGCGGTGTCCTGTGAGGAATGAGCCTACCGGGCCCCGCCCCCTAAACTATAGGTGAACAGCGCACCCAGTCACTTGCTATTTTTGGTGAAGAGGTTAGTTTCATCAGGTGCTGACTGTTCACAAAATAATCGAAAGGCTCACCAGAATTTAGTTTAGTTACTTTTTAGTCTGGCCAATTTTGAGTACTTCTTGTCTCGCAATTGTTACTGTAATGCCGTAGACAGTACAGCCAGCAACGTGCAGGGTGATGGATAGTTGTGGGTGCCTTGAGAGTTATGGGAGATCAGGTTGGATGATACATGGGCTAGCTGTAACTAGTAAATAGGGTATAACCTGTCTTACTAGAGTACCTGTGAATGATGTTCTAGCCGGTCTCGTACCTTAAATTGCTGGAGAACGGTGCAGCAAGATCAGGAATTTTTTCCTTCTTTTGTTTCCTTCTTTTTTCTCATGGTAGGGCTAGTTCGTAGTTTAAGGTGCTTGCTATGTGTCATCATGCCATTCTCTTCATGCTCGTCACGGCTCAACGACTCGCCCAATCAGTTGCTTTGTTTCATTTATTCATGTGGAGTTTTTTTCTGTCAGAAACTTTTTTAGTTTTTTGTTCTTGTAAGGCTACTTAGAATATAGGGTAGTTAATTACTGGCTGAGAGGCGGTGACCTGTGAATAATGAGCCTACCTGGCCCCGCTCCTTAAACTGTAGGTGAATAGCACGCCCAGGCAGTAGCTTTATTTCTTTTCCTCTCTCATGTATGTAGAGCCTTGTTCTGTAAGAAACTTTATTTTTCTTCTTTTTATGTAGGGCTATTTAAAGTTTAGAGTAGTTAACTCTTAGTTGGGAGACGGTGACCTGTGAATAATGAGCCTACCGGGCCCCGCCCCTTTCACTGTATTTGCTTTTTTGTATATTATTATTTATGTAGAGTTTCGTTCTGTCATAAACTTAATTATATTTTTATTGCTGTAAGGCTAACTAGAATATAGGGTAGTTAATCATTTGATGGGAGGCGGTGTCCTGTGAGGAATGAGCCTACCGGGCCCCGCCCCCTAAACTATAGGTGAACAGCGCACCCAGTCACTTGCTATTTTTGGTGAAGAGGTTAGTTTTGTCAGGTACTGACTGTTCACAAAATAATCGAAAGGCTCACCAGAATTTAGTTTAGTTAGTTTTTAGTCTGGCCAATTTTGAGTACTTCTTGTCTCGCAATTGTTACTGTAATGCCGTAGACAGTACAGCCAGCGACGTGCAGGGTGATGGATAGTATTGGGTGCCTTGAGAGTTATGGAAGATCAGGTTGGATGATACATGGGCTAGCTGTAACTAGTAAATAGGGTATAACCTGTCTTACTAGAGCACCTGTGAATGATGTTCTAGCCGGTCTCGTACCTTAAATTGCTGGAGAACGGTACAGCAAGATCAGGTATTTTTTCCTTCTTTTTTTCCCCGGTAGGGCTAGTTTGTAGTTTAAGGTGCTTGCTATGTGTCATCATGTCATTCTCTTCATGCTCGTGACAGCTCAACGGCTCGCCCAATCAGTTGCTTTGTTTCATTTATTCATGTGGAGTTTTGTTCTGTCAGAAACTATTATTTTTTGGCCCCACCAAATTAAGGGGGACCAAGTCTCATGCACAGGTTTTCCTACAAACAGACACCAGAAATACCATGTCTGTATTGTTTGATCGTGTATATTTTCAATGGGTATCCCTATTGTATACCATGTTCGTCTTTTGCATGATTTCCGGATTTTATTCTATGTAATCGGTCATGAGGTTCGATAGTGTAGATACAGTAGTTCCTGGCTGGGGGATGGTGAGCTGTGAATGATGAGCATACTCAGCTCTACCCTTAAACTATAGGTGAACAGCACGCTCAATTATACACTGGTTTGTTTGTTTGTTTTTATTTTTGTTTTCTTTCTGTAGACCTTTGCATAGTTTTTCGTATATTCAATGACACTACAATGTCTTTATGTATTATTTTGTTCGTGTGAACATAGTTTACCTTTTATCATTCATATTTTGGGATGTAAGCCTTTTGAATGATTCACTTCATCTCTGGAAATAGTCATAGTGCTCCATGGATTGCGTATACACCACAGATATTTTTGGCCCCTTCCATCCTGTTTGTAGAGGCATGCATTTCACAATGCTTGTGTCCCATTTTCTTTGTCCCCTTTAGTATTACTCAAGTTTCATACTTTACGATGGCTTGGTACTGTAGGTTTCCAAATGTTTTGAAGTAATGTCATTCTTTCTATTGGGGGCGGGAAGGGGTGAGAGATGGGAATAGGGGAAGGGGAAGGAGGGGAGAGAGTGGTGAGGGTATTTCCGGGGGGAGGGCTATTGTACGGATCAGAAAAGTGAGCCCGTTTTATTTTTAGGTTATAGGGTAGAATTTTTACAGCAGTAAATTCGGGAGTAAAACGGGAAAGGGTTGCAAATGCTTTTACACATGACTTTCTTATCTCGTTGGTTCATTGAAATTTGTACCATCCATGCCGTGCCTAACCTTTTGTTTGAGTCTGATCAGTTAAGGTGACAAGCATGATTCTTGAGTGCCGCTGGTGACTTCAAAAGCAGGTTCCCCTCTCTACCACTGGATCATGGAATGGCAGAGACACCCCTAGAGCCGGAGAACAAGCAGAGAACGATGTCAAATCCCCGCTGATGATGGTCATGTTTGTGAGCGTATGATCTATTGAAATAAAGATTTGTGAGGCAAGTGCTTGCTTAGTATGTGCACTGTTTACAGTGCTGATATTCGACAGGCATAGCTTCACATGTCCTTGTTTCAGTCGTAGTCAATGTAGTCACTGTGATGGTCTTAGCTCTAATAACCTAGGTGGAGGATGGCTGGTCCGATCATAGGGGAATGATTAGGGGTTTGGGCTTGATTGAAGGAGGGGCCCAAGCCATCTGAATAAAATCTTCACATGCTGGGGGCAGGCTGTGGCATTTCATTCATCATTCAGGCAAAGATTCAACCTGGGAATTAATTTCAGTAGATTTCGATTTAAAAAAAAAAAAAATTTGTGAAAATGAGAATATAATTATAGACTATGTGTTTTTCAAGCAGTCATTTTCATTGTTTATATATATGTTGAACAAGTCAAATTGTATATAAATTCATTTCAGGATCATAAAGAAAAAGATCTTGATAGTTTTGAAATAAATTATCAACATTCTGTTATATACAAGAAAAACTAATTATTTTGACTTATACGCTTTACGTGCGTTACATACCCCCTTTTTACACTTTGATTTGTTTTCAAAATTAAAAAAGTACATTGATAGGACCAAGAATTATTTTTGAACATTTTTTTATCTCTTATAAAACCTTTGATTTGTTATACAAGAGGCTAGAATTCTTCATCGATTAATAATGGACGCAATATCAAAATTTCCGCAGATTCATGAATTCACTTAGCTCTGTCTAATAAGATACAGAACTGTGAAGCGTATTGCACCTTACGGCGTCATAAAAGAACCGCCGCGGGTATCTGATCGAGGCTTTAGTGCAGGGCGTTAAATTTGCTCCTTCTGGCTAGAGAGAGCGGGAAGAGTCCTTGATAGAATACTCCTGAAACTCCTGAAACTCCTGAAACTCCTGATTCCTAATCTAGGGGCAGTTTACAGGCCTGGGAATGAAATGACACATATTGTCTTGTTTTCACACTTTGGTATCCAGTAGTTACCCCTCCTCCTCAATCTCTATTAAAGATTAAAGGTCAAACATCTCTAAACATGGTTGATTAGTCAGATATATGATACATTTGGGACTTTGCACTGGAAAACGTAATGATAATGAAGGCTTGTTTTCTTTGCAGGTCTTTCTGAAAGGCACTTTTCTTTCATGTTTGTTTCATATCAAGTCATAGGGTTGCTTACTTCAAATACAAATGGTGATACGTGCTTGTTGCAATTAAGGCAAAAATTTCATTTCAGGAAGTTGGCTTTCTAGCCAAAATGTTATTCTATGTCTTTGGTCATATATCTAATTTTCAGTTTCCCATTTGTAAATGTTAAACTGCCACCCCCCCCCCAAAAAAAAAAAAAACAGACATCAAAACGGTAGAAACTTTTTCGTAGTATACATTATCATTGGAATGATACAGGTGGATGTACTCGTAATGGTAAAAAATGAGCAATACGCATATTTCTTATTCTAAAATACTTTTTCTTTTTTCTGCGACCTTTGATAAATGTGTTTTGCACTTTATTATAGGTAACTACTGTTGCAATTTAATAAAAATCCATTAAAACGTCAAACATTATGTTAGCTTCTGGCTCCAGTAGCAGAAGTTATTTATACATTTTTAAATATGTCTTAAATATAGTAGGTTCTGGGGGCTGGCCACTTTGGCCATTAATGTTCAAGTTTGCACAACACACCTTATTCGACGAGAAATGCCATGGCTAAAATAGCACTAATCTTGTGTTTTGAGATGGGATATATCATGTCCATGGCTTCTCGGTTAATCTATTCCTGTGCTTTAGTCTTTCTTTGGGATGCAATATTATTGTGCACCAGTAACTGAAGTAGGCAACCCGATGACGATCTTTTAACATCAGATTTCTCTACCCCTCCCCCTCACTTTCTTAATCGGAGCTTCGCTGGTTCTTTCTCCCCCGGCTAAACCCTCTTGGATGTTGACCTCTGGTCATCCCCTTATTCGCACTGCATATCACTCTCATACATCCATGGGTTAGCAGGCTAAACATTTTTCTCTTCTTGTTCCCAACCTCCAGGGGCGTCTCCTGCCATTTCATGGGAAGATGGTGTAGAAGGGAATCTGTGTTTGGAACCATCAACTGTTCTCCTGGATCATGCTTGTCACCTGAACTGTGATGACCCAAACATCAGATTTCGACACTGGATGGATGAGAAGCAGATTTCATGGAATCAAGGTAGTAAGAAAGTCACGTTTAAAAGCATTTGCCATTAATTTTAAGGTTTTTTTAAAGGGTTGGTCCAAAATATGTAGAATACATCCTTTCTGTCATGATTGGTCTAACATGACAATTTTCGGCATGGCTGTACATTGTCAAATTTCCCAAATGGTATTCTACATACATTAGTTAGGATTTTGGGGCTTTGTGGACTGATGTAAGGTGGGAGGGGAGGTATTCATACTTTAAAGGGATGGCTTGTTTGCGTAAGTTACTTACAGTATGTCAGTTAGATTCTTCATGGAGGAGGGGGTGCGGGTCGGTTTCACCCTTCAATATCCTAGTGGTTTTAATGATTAGATATTTATATTTGTATGCTTTGAGAGAATGTCCTAGATTCATTCCCTTTGTGCATGGTGTGTATATAATAGGGTATTCCCGTTGGTTTTTTAAAAGGAGAGAAGGCGGGCCTGCCGTGTCCTTAACTTCGCGAGTCTTATTGATGTAATATCCTTTCTGTTTGCTGGCTTCTTTATGGATATGGTCTAGATTTATTTTCTCCCCTTTTGTTGTTGTATTCTAGATGAAACGCATTGATGGGCCACGCCTGTTAATTTTTTGTTGTTGTATATGTCTGGCCAATTTTGAGCACACCTTGTGTCATAATTGATACTGCAATACCGTAAACAGTACAGCCAGCGACGTGCTTAATAATCAGAGTTGATTATAAATGGTCATTGAGGCAATTATGACTTAAGATCATTATAGTGTCAGCGGCATGTCTTCGAGCTGGAAGACTTTGACTAGCAGTGCCGCAAGGCTTGTGTTTTCACTTCGGACTCACACACAACCTCTTGGACTCAATATGCATTGGTTGCCTGTGCGACATATAATAGCTTTCAAAATCTACGGCTCAGTAAACAAGTCTATTAATGTCCGGAGTGAATAAATGACTGCCTGGTTCGTTGTACTCAGGTCCATCATTAGAGACTTTTAGATTTGCGTGGACTGATACGTGTGACGTCCATTAAAGACAGTGCATTAAAAGGACGTCGATCGTAGCAATCCACCTTTGTCTTCGTGCAAATCTAAAAGTCCCTATTTACATGCTTACTAATCGTCTCTCTAAGAAAAGTGTGGGAGAATTTATTACCCACTGATGACATTCTACATAGAGCCGATCGAGTGAGGGACTAGGGACAGACAACCAAACCAATTTGGCCTCTTTCCTCGTTATGACACGCCACATAGAGCCGATCGAGTGAGGAACTAGGAACGGACAAGCAAACCCGTTTAGACCTTTTCCTTGTGATGACATCCTACATAGAGCCAACTGAGTGAGGGACTAGGGACAGACAACTAAACCAGTTTAGACTCTCTCTTTGTGATGACACGCCACCGTCATAGAGCCGACTGAGTGAGGAACTAGGAATGGACAACAAAACAAATTTACCTCTTTCCTTGTGATGACATCCTACATAGAGCCAACCAAGTGAAGAACTAGGAACGGACAACCAAACCCGTTTAGACCTTTTCCTTGTGATGACATCCTACATAGAGCCGACTGAGTGAGGGACTAGGGACAGACAACCAAACCAATTTCACCTCTTTCCTTGTGATGACATCCAACATAGAGCCGACCAAGTGAGGGATTAGGAACGGACAACCCAACCCGTATAGACTTTTTCCTTGTGATGCACGCCACATAGAGCCGACTGAGTGAGGGACTAGGGACAGACAACCACACCAATTTGGCCTCTTTCCTTGTGATGACATTCTACATAGAGCCGATCGATTGAGGGACTAGGGACAGACAACCAAACCAATTTGGCCTCTTTCCTCGTTATGACACGCCACATAGAGCCGACTGAGTGGGGAACTAGGAACGGACAACCAAACCAATTTGGCCTCTTTCCTTGTGATGACATCCAACATAGAGCCGACTGAGTGAGGGATTAGGAACGGACAACCAAACCCGTTTAGACGTTTTCCTTGTGATGCACGCCACATACAGCCGACTGAGTGAGGGACTAGGGACAGACAACCAAACCAATTTGGCCTCTTTCCTCGTTATGACACGCCACATAGAGCCGACTGAGTGGGGGACTATAGGGACAGATGACCAAACCAATTTCACCTCTTTCCTTGTGATGACATCCAACATAGAGCCGACCGATCGAGTGAGGGATTAGGAACGGACAACCAAACCCGTTTAGACTTTTTCCTTGTGATGCACGCCACATAGAGCCGACTGATTGAGGGACTAGGAACAGACAACCACACCTCTTGGCCGATCGAGTGAGGAACTAGGGACAGACAACTAAACCAGTTTAGACTCTCTCTTTGTGATGACACGCCACATAGAGCCGACTGAGTGAGGAATTAGGAACGGACAACCAAACCAATTTGACCTCTTTCCTTGTGATGCACGCCACATAGAGCCGACTGAGTGAGGAATTAGGAACGAACAACCAAACCAATAAGAGCCAATCGAGTGAGGAACTAGGAACGGACAACAAAACCCGTTGAAACCTTTTCCTTTTGATGACACGCCACATAGAGCCGAGTGAATGAGGGAATACGGCCCAACAACCAAACCAGTTTGGCCTCTTTCCTTGTAATGACACGCCACATAGAGCCGACTGAGTGAGGAACTGGGAACGCACAACCAAATCAATTTGACCTCTTTCCTTGTGATGCACGCCACCACATAGAGCCGACTGAGTAAGGGACTAGGAACAGACTACCAAACCAGTTTAGACCCTCTCTTTGTGATGATACCCTGCATATAAGAGCCGATGGTGGGACAAATCCTCAGGGAAAACATCAGAACTGGCATATGAAATGTATGGACACTCTTTTAAGCAGCCTCACTGAATTGTTCATAATGAATGTAAATGGACCGTTGTAAAGTTCAGCATAGTCACATCTCTGAAAATACGACAGCCTCGAAACGTGGAAGTACTGCCGACAGAGAATGCTAGAGTCTGAGGGATGAAAAACAGTATGATCGTCAAAGCCCGATAGATGGCACCTAGAGTATACATCTCAAGTTGATAGTACATGCAGCTTGGCAGGAGACCCTGGTATTGACGCCCTACCGGAATGAGTTCTAAGAAAGACTGCTTAATACGGAATACAGATAATACATACATTGCATGACATAGTGATCAGGGACATCCTGCAATGATTTAGCACTCAACATCCTGGCCGGAGAGAATGAAAAACTTCAGCACTCTGCCAAAGATTGTGTAATGTGGTTGAATGCATGAACTACCAGACTATTGTCTTTATTCACCATACAAGGAAGTATTTGCTACATAATTCAATGGGGGGGGGGGGGGCGCTAGGCTTTTTACTTGAACCTGAGCTTCCTACAAAGATTAAGCTAGATTCGGAGAGGCTGTGGAGCCCGTGATGATTTTGCAAGCATCCGGCACACTAAACGATGAGATTAGTGAGACAATGTCATTTTGATCCAGCTCATAAATGGTGGAAGCAAGCATATCTTTGCATTGGCAGAGGAGTCAGTGGCTGATTTTACCCGGGAGTGAAGTGATTCAAGTGATACTGTACACTGCCCCCATCCCATCTTATCCCTATGCAGGCTTGATGAGACATGACTACATAGACGATGGGGAATCCCATGCCATTTGATTCAGCTCATGAAGATCTTTATGATTGAAGCACACTTAAATTATAGAGGAGACGGTTACTGGTTAGGACAATGCCTAGGACAATGACGAGGGAGGCAATGGTGTATACCATCTCCATCTCATTTCAACCTCTCTCTATACTGCATCAATTGAGAAGAGCAACTGATGGTTTGTTAACAGAAGTCCTGGCTGGAGTCTGAACAACCTAAGATATGCAGAAAACAGCACCCTTTATGCCACACGCATGGAAAAAGTTGAAGAACTGTTGGAAACAGTAAATAGAGAAAGCCAAGCTCTTGGGTCGCGTTTCAATGTCGCCCAAACCAATCTGATTCACCAAATGAGTCACATTACAACTTATGCCCGATTTTCGCCAACTTTGTTTCAAAAAGACTGCAAAGAACGCGCGGAAAATTATTCCTGCCTTGTGGATGTGGAAAAATTCGCGAAATTTTCAGTTGGAGGGAGAGGGTGAGAGAGAGGAAAAGGGGTGAGAGGGATGTGGGAGGGGAAATGTGAAAGAAGGGGAGAGTAGATTGGGGAGGGAGGGGATCTGGGAGACAGAGAGGGAGAGGAGAGGGGGATCGGGTGGGCGACTGAGACGGAGAGAAGAGGGGAGGGAGGGGATCGGGGGATTGGGGACGGAGAGGGAGAGGAGAGGGGTGGGGATGAGGGACTTAGACGGAGAGAGGAGGAAAGGGAGGGAGTCGGGGGATGGGGACAGAGAGGAAGATGAGAGTTTTTTTTTCTCTCTTCATTTTTGGGTGGGGGTGGGTACTGTGTATTTTTTTTTTATAATATAGTTTAGTTTAGTTTAGAGCCACATACTTCAGGGAACCAAATATTGGGCAAAAAGGGGGCAAATGCGTTTTTACGTGACTCTTTTACTATGTTGGTTCCTTGAAATCTGCATCATCCATGCAGTGCCTAACCTTTTGGTTGAGTCTGATCAGTTTTAGGTGACAAGCATGATACAGGAGAGCTTTTGGTGGCTTCAAATGCAGATTACCTTCTGCATCATCTGCTCATGAGTGGTATTGAGACAACCCTAGAGGAGCAGAGCAGAAAAAGAGGGAGATGTGGCGCACTGTTAACCTGAAAGATGTGTGAGTTTTGAGGCCCAGCGCATACTACATGATCTCACCACGACCTGGTCTCGGGAGAAAAGGCAAAGGGTTTGGTCTTAATTCTTGTTCATGCTAATCTTCCTCATCAAGGTTCTTCACTTTTCAAGAGCAGTTGGAACCTTGATGAGGAAGATTTGACATTGTTAGATATTGCACACCGGGACCCTTTGCATATTCTTCCAAAATCAGGCCGTTGTTGGATCATGTATTGTGGGCTGGGGTAGTGTGAATGGAAGGCTGGAGGTACACAGGATGAGGGAAAGTCATCGGGGAAGGATACCCAATAATCCTTGCAAAGTCTCAAACATGTATTTTTTTTTTAAATTGTGTTTTCCTCTTAGCAGCAACATGATTAGGCAAGGGGAAACCCTCCTTCCGGAGATTTTCTGTTTGACCGTACTTTAATAGGGATTCAAGGTAATGCACAGTGTCATTGGTTTTAAAAACTTAGGGTCAAGTAGTGAACAGTAAACTGTTATCTGAAGTGAGCAGCTTGAGATCAAAGGCTAGGCAAATACGACCATCTCATTCAATAGTTAATTGATGTCTCATTGAAAGTATGGTCTGTGCTACTCAAAGCCGGGAAGCTGCATTTTCATTTCTAGACATTGTAGGTAGTCATGTCATGTAGATCGAGTGCGGATCCACCGCATCTCCCTTAAGATTGAGCTAGTATAGGTGGTGAGGTATTCAACAAGCCTCGATGATAGTCCCTCACTTAGCTTACTCCTCGGCCCCAGCCAGGAGCGGAGGGAGGGAGGGGTGTAATTGTATTTGCCCGTCAAATTGGTGGCTGATACTGACACTGTGCATTACCTTTAGCTGAGTGGGATGAAACTTTTATCATTAATAGTGTTTTATGACGATGATGATGATGGTTTTATTTTAATTAAGATTATTATAATTACTATTAGTTATCATTAGTATTTACATTATTATTGTTGTTGCTTTTATTATTATTATTTTCCATTATCCTTTAAATAATTATTATCATTGTTAAGACCATAATTAATATTTTAATATAATTATTATTATTGTTAAAATTATTTTAATTAATATTTTAATATAATTATTCCATTATCCTTTAAATAATTATTATTATTGTTAAGAGTATTATAATTAATATTTTAATATAATTATTCCATTATCCTTTAAATAATTATTGTTAAGATTATTATAATTAATATTAGTTATTATTAGTAGTAGTATTATTATCATCATCATCATCGTCATAAACATTGATATTATTATTGATATTAACTACGTTGGGTTGCATTCTCATTTGAACCAAACAGCTTTAAGATCAAATCATGTTCTCCGATATCTCTGGGACAGGCTTCTCCTTCAGAATGGCAGAAGAACAAACTCTGCATTTGATCACAACTAGATAAATCTTTGTTGATGCGTCTGGTTGTGACCAAACGCAGAGCTGTTTACTTCCTCTTTCCTGAAGATGCCTGTGCTAGTGACATCGAACTCCATGATTTGGTAAGAGGGGTCTGTTGGGTTGAGATGAGAAGAACTCTAACATCTATAGGGTATTAAGCCCTTGTCATGATAGTGTCTATTGTCTCTCATAGCTTTATTTTATTTACCATAATAAATCATATGTATCTACCTATTATTGCTTAGTATTATAGTACTCTAATTATAATTATTCTTTATTGATTAATTTATATGTTAGTATAATTTACATGTTAGTATAATTTATATGATAGTATAATTTAGTTTATCCCACATACTTAATTAAATTTAATTATCGTTATTATTATATTAGTTTCATTATTGTTATTTGTATTATTATTTATAATGAGTAAAGGATTATTTCGTGACATTGTTACCACTCCCGTCAGATTGCGTGTGTGTACAGCAGTCATGGAGTGATTTATCTCCTAGCAATTGGTGACGTAGGATACATGGGAGGCGCTCGGTTTGGGAAACTTTCTGCTTCTTTCATTCGTCAGTTATCTTGCACTTGTTCGGTTTGTTGGAGAGAGATAGCAGTGCGAGTGAGTGTGTGGTGGTGCTATGTCTGACATAACACCGCCACACACCCACACGCACTCCTCTTTCTCCTCAACTAGCCGAATTTGTGCATTTTAACCGACGGATGGTAGAGGCTGATCGTGACTCGGATCGGGCGTTCCTGCGTCATCTTTTGTTTGGGGATACAATCACACCATGGCTTGTCTATACACATGCAATGAGATGGGAATGGTAACAATGTGACAAAACTCATCCTTTATCCTTTATCAACAAAACAATTGCTCACATGGGTATTATATGAAGTTATATTATTGTACATATGTTATTTTTGTTATTGTTGTTCATGTAACGAAAAAAAAAGAAAAAACCACGAGAAGCAAACAGTAGCTGAACAACAAATAAACCGTGTCTTGAGTCTTTATTTACCTGTTGATGTTCACGTGCTGGTGTCGAGAACGAATGAGAGATTGAGAGAGGGTGATACCGATTCCGATGTAAAACAATGGGAGTGAAAGCAGGGGTGTCGCTAGACATTTTTTCAGTGTGTGTGTGTGTGTGTGTGTGTGGGGTTGGGCCACCAATTACCAACAAAACTAGCCCCGATCACCGACAAATACGGTCTACAAATGTAATCCCATAAACCCGGGGCCGAAAGCTTAGTAAATAATTTTTCCTATGCACTATCTACAATACGTGCGTATGCGCACATTATCATTTTCCTCGACGACATAAATATACGATTTATTTCGTCAACTTAGTCAGCATATTAGCCAGGCACGAAATATTTAAAAATATATATATATTTTCTTTTCCTTTTCTTTTGCTTTCCGCGTATCTCCCCTGGAGATACGCTCTTCTAACGCTCCCTATATTTCTAATTTTCTCCTATTTTCTCACGTCACAATGGTCCAACTTTTGAGCTTTGTGACGTTTCTCTATCTCTTTTTCTCTTCTTTCGCGTACTCTCACGCGCCTTTGCATCTTGACTACCAAGCGTCGCCTATATATTTTTGATTTTGTATATTGTTGTTTATGCTTGAATCACTTCGATAAAGGGCTATGCCCGAAACGTCAGTGGAATATTCACTTCTCCGGTGTTTTTATTTATTAAAATTTAAAGAGTAGACAACGATTTAAAATGGTTTATTGACAGGCTGACAAAATGTAGGTCAATAGGTTGTTTACATTTTTGAGGGAAATTCACGCGCTAGGAAATGTAATACTTTGTATTACATTGGAAGGAAATGTACAAGCGTATGTACGCTTATCAAGCAAGCGCGGAAAATACCGCCAGCAAATTAAAAATAGCACGAAGGGGCTTTCATTCTAGTTATGGCTTTCATTTTGAATGGACAAGAAGAAAAATTTACGGAGTCTAAAACATTATTAGAGGATTTGGATTAATACTAAAGTTAGCACTGCACTGGAATAATTAGTTGGATATATAACGCTGAATTATTTCTTCTCGTGAGCGACCAGCGGGATTATACTCGGGTTTTGGGCTGGCCTTTGTCGTTGGGCCTGGTTAGAAAGGAGAGTCCATATCATTATTTTGGCCTGGTCGCACATCACACAGTGGCATTACGGCATAGGCGGGATCGAATGCTGCGCTTTACGGACGTGGCAGTCACCGGCAGTGCACCACATCGCCGGGTGAGTCTCTCTTAGTTTAAGGGAATCGAAAACTGATCCGAGGGGAAACGGTTGCACCATTTCAATACACGAAATTGAGGCGGGTAGTTGTCCCGTAAAGGCGGTCCTTATACTGTATATTTGAAAATGCGCCCGGGAAGTGGGGAGGCTTTCTTTTGCTCATATGGTTCACTTCCTCTCACCAAGCATGAGTTCAGTGCCATGATAAAGAGATGCATGTCATACAGAGATATGTTGGCGGCCAAATGTTGGCTATGACCGGCTGCTCGGACGCCCATATACAGCACATGGGTCGATGGGCTTCCTCAGCGCATCGCAGATATATTGATACGGTTGTTTAAATATGAGCAATGTTGCAAAGTACCGTTGGGGTTGATTTGATTTGATTTGATTTGATTCGCCAGGTATACGTACAAAATATAACAGAGTGAATGATGAGGTTAACGTGTCCGGGGCCAATAATGTAAGGGTGAGGCCGCATACACAGGAATGAATATATGTACAACACACAGAGGAATAAGTCCCTCGCCTCGAGAGGTTAAATAAGCTAATAATAATAATAGCAATAATAATAATAATGGTGCTACAACATGAAAATGAAAACGAAGTCAAGCAGACAACAAACATACATGCAGAACAAGAGCAAGAAAATATAATGGGATTTCAAGTTCACATTAACGCATGTTCTTTGGAATACAAAATGCTGCCCAGTCCTCTTTTCTTATTTTGTCCACAGAACAAATATGGATAGTAGGCGACTCTATCGTTTTCTGGGCCCATCGCAGGGCGGAGCGGATTGGCTGCGCCGATATGGATTTGGGGACGGTCATCCATTGGGCTGGAAAGCGGGGCCTTCGCTTGGACCAAACAAACGCATGGCTAGAGTCGATTACCAGTGGCCTGACGAAGCCGACCGTTTTAGTGTTACACGTGGGCACGAATGACATAGAGGGATGTTCGAAGAGGGCGATGGCGAATTCGGTGAACAGATTAATCACATCGAACACTGAGACGACAATAATATGGTCTGACAGCCTAGAACGGGTAGAATATAAATGCTGTAGTCCGGAAGAGCAGAAAAAATTAGACGATAGAAGGAGGGCCACGAACCGATACGCTAGCGCCTTGGCCGGCAGGAATGGGGGAAAGGCCATTCCACACCCCGACATAAGGCATAAGGATAGGGCTTTATATAGGCCGGACGGATTGCATCTCTCCAATGAGGGTTTGGACAGGTTTATCACTGACCTGAAGGAGGGCCTGTCCTATCTCGGTTCATCCAAGTAGTTAAACAATGATAATGTTACAAAACACGTTGTTCTTATATTTCAATGTTCTTATAGTTCAGTGTTCTTATATGTCAGCGTTCTTATATTTCAATGTTTAAAGGGAAAGTCCACCCCCAAAATAAGTTTGTTTCGATAGAGGCAGAATAATAAGAAAATCAGGTGAGTGAAAGTTTGAGCAAATTCTGAATGAAAATAAGAAAGTTATGAATTATTGAAGTTGTGATCAATCAAATACAAATTGGCAACTCTGTGACTTATTACACGAGCTCTCCTTCATTTGCTTTGTGCATAATATTCCATAAAATCATGTTTTCTTCGTTATTGATGACGGAATATATATTTGTTCCTTGCAGGGGGAGTATAGAAACATATTTGCAATTATTATATTTAGGGTGCATGTATGGTTGAAATTTTTCTTGAGAAAAAATGAAAATTTTAGATTTTTTTAGTACTGAGCAAATGGAAGTCGAGCTCGCATGATACGTCATAGAGTTGCCAATTTGTGTTTGATTGATCACAACTTCAAAAATCCTAACTTCCTTATTTTTAATCGGAATTTGCTCAAACTTTCACTGACTTGTTTCTCTCATTTTTCTACTCCTATTAAAACTAACTTAATTTCAGGGTGGACTTTCCCTTTAAGTCTGTTCGGGTAGCAAAGTAAATCCCGCCCAATAAACAGAACACTAAAAAGTAACCTCTTTTGGGAGTGTATTTTAAGTGATTTTAAAGTATAGCGCCTTTTGAACTAGATTTAAACGTTATCGACACGTGCCTTCATTTAAACAAAAAAGGTATTCCTGTTCACGTTTTCATTTGACCTAAAAACCACCAGTTTATTACGCGACTGGAATAACGTGATTCCACTTACCTTTGTAAGTGGAGTGTTTATGACCAAATAACCACTTGACCAGGCAACGAGTTTTTTGTCCGTTAACCGATGGTGGCGATAAATACGTAATTATTTGGTCTTGTAAGCACCTTTATCGATTGGTTTCACAGGTTATCCAAGGTTGATGGTAATAATCACGTTGCTTACACCGGCTAATCGTCTTATTGTTCTGTCCGTGAATCTCTGGTTATATTAAATTAGTAATTCGGAGGTGTCTTACACACCTCTTTAAATGGTTTCAAAGTTACCATAAATTTATTGGTTATGATCACGTGGCTCAAGCTGATTACTAATCTAAGCTGTGAATCCATGATATGTAGGTGTGAAAAATGAGTAATTATTAGGTGTCTTAAAACACCTATTTAAATGGTAGTCAAAGTTGCCAGCAGTTCCGCGGTGATAATCTCGTGACTCAAATGGAATATTAACCTAAGCTGGGCATACGTGACTTTTAGGTGTGAACAATTAGTAATGATTAGGTGTCTTAAAGCACCTATTTAAATGGTAGTCAAAGTTGCCATAAGTTCCGCGGTGATGATCCCGTGAGTCAAACGGATTATTAATCTAAGCTGGGCATACGTGACTTTTAGGTGTGAAAAATTAGTAATTATTAGGTGTCTTAAAACACCTATTTAAATGGTAGTCAAAGTTGCCAGCAGTTCCGCGGTGATGATCTCGTGATTTAAACGGAATATTAATCTAAGCTGGGCATACGTGACTTTTAGGTGTGAATAATTAGTCATGATTAGGTGTCTTAAAACACCTATTTGAATGATAGTCAACGTTGCCAGCAGTTCCGCGGTGATGATATCGTGACTCAAACGGATTATTTATATAAGCTGGGTATTCCGTGTTTTTCAGGTGTGAAAATGAGTTATTCTTGGGTGTCTTGATGGTTTCACAGTTACCATTTAAGTTCCGTCGTGATAATACCGTGACTGTTGGCATATTTTTATGTTCACCAGTTGATAACTGACTGTTGGCATATTTTCATTGCACCAGTTGATAACTGGAGTGTGTATATTTCCAGTTGCACCGGTTGATGACTGAGTGTTGGCATATTTCGAGTTGAACCATCTGACACCAGTTAATTTGCATATTGAAAATGGGGTGCGTGCAGATCTATGTTTTTTAAACAATTTATCTGAATTTACAGCATATTTCTTAATTACTGATGATTTAGTTATATGCAATTCATTTCGAAAATAATACAAATATAAATTACCAGTTATTAGGACATTTCGCTACTTCGTATAAATTACATTTAGTTAAACATGAATAAGGGAAACATTAACTATGAACTAAAATAATTTCAAATGATTCATCCCAAGTCAGCCTCGTAATATTCACGTGAATTTCACGCAGATATTTTGACTAAAACTATCACTAACGCTTCACGTGTTTCTGTGACGCGATAATTTCGTTTTTGAAGATGTAATTTCATAACCAAACAAACACGGGAATATTAGGTTTACAAACCAAGGTCTCCAAGGTAGGGATAATCACGTTATTATAATGGTGATATTGCAGTGACAATTGCGTGATTTAGTGTACGTGTGTTTTAAGTTACCTAGTGCAATAAACGTATTAACACATTTACGTAAATGTCAGGTGTTTGAAGAACGTAACTGTCCTCAAGTCGATACCTTGATATTGACGTGATTTTCACGTGATTTTGTTTATTGGGCGCAAAAAAGTTTGAGTCCGGCACCGCAAGATCATGTTTTTGTTGTTGGGATAAGAGTGCCTTATTTTGGGAGTAACAAAGTTGTGGAGAGTAAATAATGGTTATATGGGGCAGGTTTAGGTGGACATTGGTAAATGACCAGTAAATGCTTCATTTCGAAATGGGCATTAACGGTTTAGTCACCTCTTTGAGGGGAATGAATTAGGCATAATGATGTGCCGGTGTTGTAGAGAAAAGTTTATTACGATACTCTGTAGTCTGTTAGAGGGTTAAAAATTAGCTAAGGGCGAAAAAGTACATGCCTGTACATGTACATTGGTTAATTTGGCCAATTGAAATGTTAATTCCACCAAAGTGTAAATAGTTAAGCATAGATATTCCCTTAGGGCACAGAAATCGTTCATTACAACAAGTTAATACGCGTCAGGGGACAAAACCTAATGAGGTATGACGTATTGTTTTCATTTACATACAGCCAATCAGAGCCCATTGGTGGTACTGATTAATGAATATTCATATAACTATCACGAGTTGACCTTATTCGCATACGCGCAATGTAAAACAGATTAAACCAATTAGCGCGTAGTGTGCACATTGCATACGCGCGCGCCAGTCGTTGAGAGCCGTTGGGAGGTCATAAGGAATGAATATTTATGAAGTGATCCCGCGCTAACCTTATGCGACATCATACTCTAACGATAGTTATCCAATCAGCATCGCGTATTACAATTGTTGCACGCGCATGCTACTGTGTGTACACCTATGGCATGGGCAAAATGGCCTTGCTAGCTAGTCGGATTGACAAGGTTTATGAATATTGACAAGGTACCTATGGCGAATTTTTGCAAATTGCCACGAAATTTTTCATGAATATGCATAAGGATCTGTTGCAATTAATTATGTAGGTTTTTTTTTTTTTTTTTTTTTTTTTGTTGTTGTTGTTGTTTTGTTTTGTTTGTGAATGAACAACGTGTCGACAGTGAAACGCCCCGCCAAAGTTGGAAATCCGGCTGGAAATATTCCACCTCGCGTCAATGTGAAAACGCGTGTTGTGGCAGGCTAATTGCCCTAGAAAGTGCCTTGTAAGCTATTTTTCAACTCGAAAGGTACCTATGTAAAATTTTCACAAAAGTAGACAAATTTGGCATCTACAGCAAGTCTTATACCTGAATTTTCATAAAATCGGGTTCTTTTGTACATCAAGATATATTCGGGGAGATATGAGCTCGTAAAATGGACAGTGTGTGTAAAAGCCCATACCTGATTGTGCGCCCTTTTGTGGTGCGTTTTGAATACGCTTGGCCTCTATGGAGATGTCCCTCAACTTATTGTAATGTGATGACAACGTTGTGATTTGGCGGCCGATCATATATAAATATATTCTCGTTTGGCGGTAATTTGTCAAATTATGCCTCCAAATCACTAATCACATGGTACTGATAAGTTTATTGATCAATAATTGTCATCCGATAATTTTCGACCCCACTCAATTTTTACATGCGAGGGGGTTGCCAATGTATATTCAGTCGAATTTGTTCGCATGTCAATTCTTAGTTTTCCGGCCCCCATTCGATTTGAATGCGGGGGGACCTAGTTGTACCTACACATTTTCAAACTCAGAGTGTCACGCTTTAATCTTAGGCATCATCCGATCTTACAGGCGGAGAGGCTGGTATATATATATACATCTATATTCTATAACTTTAGGCATCACTCGATTTTATAGGCGGGGGGCTGATATGATGACTTAATGTATATAAGTTTAGCCTAGGCATCACTCGATTTCATAGGCGGGGGGCCTAGCATAACTTTAGGCATCACTCGATTTTATAGGCGGGGGGCTGATATAATGACTTAATGTATATAAGTTTAGCCTAGGCATCACTCGATTTCATAGGCGGGGGGCCTAGCATTGCATTTGTAAGCATTTTGTATGATTCAATATATCTGGGTTATTTTGTTATGACACCCAGAAAATCAAAATGTGCAAAATAAGCGTCCATCTCAAAATGTTAATAAAGCCACGACATAAACGCAAATTTGGTTGTTTGTTATTTTTGTTAGCCGTGAATAATAAAATTTAAAGAGTAGACAACGATTTAAAATGGTTTATTGACAGGCTGACAAAATGTAGGTCAAGAGGTTGTTTACATTTTTGAGGGAAATTCACGCGCTAGGAAATGTAATACTTTGTATTACATTGGAAGGAAATGTACAAGCGTATGTACGCTTATCAAGCAAGCGCGGAAAATACCGCCAGCAAATTAAAAATAGCACGAAGGGGCTTTCATTCTAGTTATGGCTTTCATTTTGAATGGACAAGAAGAAAAATTTACGGAGTCTTAAACATTCCCACCACCTCCCCATTATCTCCACCAATAAAAGTATTTTTAGTATATTAGTGGCATAAATTAAGTATTGCTTGGTGGTTCGAAGTAGCCAAGGACCAAGGTATACGTATTAGTACGGAAAGGATTTAGGGTTTGAGGTATGAAAGGTACGGATAGGGTTTATGTAATAAATTAGTCAGTGATTTATGAAGTTAATGCAGAGCCGGGGGCATTTGGCCTGGTCGCACATCAACTTGCGTCGTGCACAAAGAAAGTGGGCCGTAGGGGAATTTTTCCCATTGGGTTTCGCCCCTACCCGGTTTTGTATGGGTAAATCATTGATCACATGGTACTGATAAGTTTATTGATCAATAATTGTCATCCGATAATTTTCGACCCCACTCAATTTTTACATGCGAGGGGGTTGCCAATGTATATTCAGTCGAATTTGTTCGCATGTCAATTCTTAGTTTTCCGGCCCCCATTCGATTTGAATGCGGGGGGACCTAGTTGTACCTACACATTTTCAAACTCAGAGTGTCACGCTTTAATCTTAGGCATCATCCGATCTTACAGGCGGAGAGGCTGGTATATATATACATCTATATTCTATAACTTTAGGCATCACTCGATTTTATAGGCGGGGGGCCTAGCATAACTTTAGGCATCACTCGATTTTATAGGCGGGGGGCTGATATAATGACTTAATGTATATAAGTTTAGCCTAGGCATCACTCGATTTCATAGGCGGGGGGCCTAGCATTGCATTTGTAAGCATTTTGTATGATTCAATATATCTGGGTTATTTTGTTATGACACCCAGAAAATCAAAATGTGCAAAATAAGCGTCCATCTCAAAATGTTAATAAAGCCACGACATAAACGCAAATTTGGTTGTTTGTTATTTTTGTTAGCCGTGAATAACTACCTTGTGTCCTATATATATATATATATATATATTCTTTTATTTTTTTAATGAAAAAATAAAAAAAAAATTAACAAAAAATGGGGGAAAATAATTTTAAGACAAAAATTAAAATAACTTTTAAAAAAATCCGCCCGCCTTCCCCTACTCCAGAAAAGTTTGACGGAGATTCCGAACATGTTAATGATTTTTCTTAGAAATCATCAATAATTCTGGAATCTAGCTTTAAAAATGACCGACTCAGAACGCTTGAGGAAAAGCCCAGTTTCGGAGCTGTATCGCGCAATAGCACATGACGTCACTGCACGAGCCTCTTCGGTGAAAAGGAGGGTGATTTAGGCATTACAAAATTTCCCTCCCCTTTTATTCATTTTTCCTGAGAGCAGTGCAATTTTATCGACAATATCCTGACAGGTGTGGGATGTCGCACCCCCATCCACCCCCCCCCCCCCTGTAGCGACGTCCCTGAGTAAAATGGAAATAAGTTGAAATGCTGATTTAAAAGATTTAAAAGACTGAAATGGGAGAGAAAATGGAGAGTGAGATAAAAAGGAACAGAGAAAAGGATTGGAGGAGGAGGAATGGTGTAAAAGGTATGCAGCGAGGGAAATGAACTGGGAGGGGGGGGGGGGGGGGGGGGGGGAGGGGGGCACTCGTTTTCCCGAAGGTTCATAATTCCGAAACACAAATTTCCCATACCTATAGGGGTTCATAATTCCGAACATGAAATAGGGTTCGTAATTCCGAAAATGGAAATGGAAAAAGATACCTGCATGTAAACAACAAACGAAACGTAAAAGGAATTCAGGAGGCCTAGACAGCCCATCCACCCTCTCCAAATAAGAAAGGAAGGAAGAGAGGAAAGTTAGAAAGAGCATGGGCTTAATACGGATGGACATTCAACGTGATTCTTTCTTTGATCAAATCATAGTCGCCGCCTTCTGATTATGTGCATCTTAATGAGAACATTCAGCTATTTTAACAATAACGACTGCGTAAGCATTTTCGGTCATTGACAAAGGAGCAGTTTCCCTCTCTTGGGTTTTGTTTGGATGGTGTGCTCTGTAAAAGTGTGTCTTAAATAAAAGCGTCCTCAATGGAGAGCAGCAAAGTTGAAAAGCAGACGATTTTGGTGATATGAAATGTATTATTACTGATTCGCAAACTTTCGCACACACCTATGACCTTATAAAACAATTAGAAGGCCATGATCTCTATCAGCCCTGTGCGTTGTAACTCTGGAATATTATGAGGAAATAGGGGGAAACGGGATTTTAAATCACAACCAAAATATCCAAAAATAACCTCTATCTGGTAATATCAACATGTTTTTCAAAAAAAAAATACATGTACAGTACACGGAACAACAATTTCCGATTATAAGCCAGAACTGCACGTCTATTTTCCATGATTTAGGCGAGTAATTATCTTCTGCGCATGTAGATTAACATGTGTAAAATCACTATCTTGATTCTGTCCCGGCTTTTTGCCGGCGACCATGATGAGACCAAAGGGAAGAAACATGTACGGAATGTTATTGAGACGACATTGACGGAGACAATCACAATGAATTCGTTAAGAAAACGATAAATGTCCATCCGTAATAGGTTCATGGAAAGAGGGAATAAGATTGAAATCGGTGACAGAGAGTGAAAGATAGAAGGGGGTATCATGATTGATTAATAAGGTGATATAGGTGATTTTTTTTTTGGGGGGGGGGAGGCGGGGGGGGGGGGCACGTCCCCCTTGGATCCGCCACTGTCAGTATATCACTTTACTCCCAATAAACAAAATCACGTGAAAATCACGTCAATAACAAGGTATCGACTCGAGGAGAGTTACGTTCTGCAAACACCTGACATTTACGTAAATGTGTTAATACGTTTATTGCATTAGGTAACTTGAAACACACGTTCACTAAATCACGCAATTGTCACTGCAATATCACCATTATAATAACGTGATTATCCCTACCTTGGAGACCATGGTTTGTAAACCTAATACTCCCGTGTTTGTTTGGTTATGAAATTACATCTTCATAAACGAAATTATCGCGTCACAGAAACACGTGAAGCGTTAGTGATAGTTTTAGTCAAAATATCTGCGTGAAATTCACGTGAATATTACGAGGCTGACTTGAGATGAATCATGTTCTTCATTCACGTGAAATTTACTTCGAAGAGGAAGTATGTTACTGTAACCCGCGGTCAACCCAATAATTACGCAAATGTTACACAATAAATGAACCAAAATAATGACGTTCTCATCCCGTTTCTGAACATCGTGTCTTGGATCCAAGCGCGCCGGAAGCAGTTTGGGATAAGAGGGGGTTAGGTGTGGGGGGGGGGGGGTGCAAACATCCCAGAAGAGAAAGCTAGTTGCAACTGGTCCAGTTGATGAACCATTTAATGCCATCTGGTAACCCTGGAAATTGAAATGGGCTAAATGATCCAGTTGATCCAGGCCAGTTATAATTCAACTGGTCTAGCTGAGCCATTAGAACCATTTGGTAAAACTTCCAACCCGTTGAACAGCAACAATACTTCAATACTGGTACGTCTGTATTTCCAATGTAAGGGCATTGGTAATAAGTAGACTTACATAATTGAATTAATCGAAAAAATTTCGTATACTTGTACTTTATTGAAATTATTTTAGTTCACAGTTAATGTTTCCCTTATTCATGTTTAACTATTTATACGAAGTAGCGAAATGTCCTAATAACTGGTAATTTATATTTGTAGTATTTTCGAAATGAATTGCATATAACTAAATCATCAGTAATTAAGAAATATGCTGTAAATTCAGATAAATTGTTTAAAAAACATAGATCTGCACGCACCCCATATTCAATATGCAAATGAATTGGTGTCAGCTGGGTCAACTCGAAATATGCCAACGCTCAGTCATCAACTGGTGCAACTGGAAATATGCACACTCCAGTTATCAACTGGTGCAATGAAAATATGCCAACAGTCAGTTATCAACTGGTGAAAATAGAAATATGCCAACAGTCACGGGATTATCACCACGGAACTTAAATGGTAACTGTGAAACCATCAAGACACCCAAGAATAACTCATGTTCACACATGGAAAACACGGAATACCCAGCTTATATTAATAATCCGTTTGAGTCACGCGATCATCACCGCGGAACTGCTGGCAACTTTGACTACGATTCAAATAGGTGTTTTAAGACACGTAATCATGACTAATTTTTCACACCTAAAAGTCACGTATGCCCAGCTTAGATTAATAATCCGTTTGAGTCACGAGATCATCACCGCAGAACTTATGGCAACTTTGACTTCCATTTAAATAGGTGTTTTAAGACACCTTATAATGACTATTTATTCACACCTAAAAGTCACGTATGCCCTGCTTAGATTAATATTCCGTTTGAGTCACGAGATCACCACCGCGGAAGTGCTGGCAACTTTGACTACCATTTAAATAGGTGTTTTAAGACACCTAATAATTACTAATTTTTCACACCTAAATATCACGGATTCACAGCTTAGATTAGTAATCAGTTTTAACTACGTGATCATCACCAAGAAAGTTATGGTATCTTTGCAACCATTTAAATAGGTGTTTTAAGACACCCAATAATGACTAATTTTTCACACCTAAAAGTCACGTATGACCAGCTTAGATCAATAATCCGTTTGAGTCACGAGATCATCACCGCGGAACTTATGGCAACTTTGACTACCATTTAAAAAGGTGTTTTAAAACACTTAATAATTACTAATTTTCACACCTACATATCACGTTTTCACAGCTTAGATTAGTAATCAGCTTGAGCCACGTGATCATAACCAAGAAATTTATGGTAACTTTGAAACCTTTTAAAGAGGTGTGTAAGACACCTCAGAATTACTAGTTGAATATAACCAGAGATTCACGGACAGAACAATAAGACGATTAACCGGTGTAAGTAACGTGACTATTACCATCAACCTTGGATAACCTGTGAAACCAATCAATAAAGGTGCTTTAATACAAGACCAAATAATTACGTATTTATCACCACCATCGGTTAACGGACAAAAAACTCGTTGCTTGGTCAAGTGGTTATTTGGTCATAAACACTTGATTTACAGAGGTAAGTGGAATCACGTTACTCCAGTCGCGTGATAAACTGGTGGTTTTTAGGTTAAATGAAAACGTGAACAGAAGTACCTTTTTTGTTTAAATGAAGGCACGTGTCGATAACGTTTAAATCTAGTTCAAAAGGCACTATACTTTAAAATCACTTAAAGTTGATACTCTAAGACAATCCCAAATACTGAGATAATTACATAAATAGAAAGCTTTTAACCCCCATAATAACACCAAATGGTGTCAACCCGACAAAACAAGTTTAGAATAATGAATTTATTCGAGTAAACTCTACAAAATATCTAAGTCTGAAACCCGGAAGTGCGCGTAGAGTCGGGCCTCTATCCGTGACGTCACGAACGGGAGTCATGGGCTCAGTGAGAGTGAATGGCAGTGATATCCCTACGTAAATGCTATCCTGTCAGAGCTTAGATTTGTTGTTGTTAAGGAGTACATTTGATGGATTTTCTGTTTTCATTTGAATGAAGAATAACGAAGCAACATTTTCCAGTCGCTGATTTCTTTTTATATCCTCATATTCACCTATTTGGTAGAGATTTAAGACGAGTTTACTGCTTAGGAATTAAAGTTAAATCGTGCACTTATGAATAGGCGGATGCATTATATTGTCATCAGATGTACATCATGAGCAGTTTTGTAAAACGAATAGGTCTAGAACTATATGATAGTATACTTATCATAGATGTGTGTGACTGCCTTAAAAAAGCATACAGTACCAGTTAAACATTTTATGTTGTAAAATATCAAACTTGAACGAGATCATGCAAGCGCGCTTCCTCTATAATATTTTAGCGAGTGATGCGGCTCTTGCATGAACATTCGTGAAGCGAGCAGAATCGGGAGGTAAGACCAAGCCGCTGCTCTAGGCGCTGCTTGCTTGTGATGGAACGTACGTGCGCTAGTTATATGTTTATCGGCAATTGCAAGAGAATGAAAGCAACGTTGCCAGCTAAGAAAAACAACTAACAAAGACTTGCTCCTGACTACCGGTGTCAGAATTGGTAGATGAAGGATGTTCAGGGCCAAGGAAGTCGAAAGACATGGGTGAAAAGGAAGAAGAAACCATCGGGAGATCGCTGTAGTGTATGGTAATGAACTGTGCATGGGTAGACAGCTACTGTTCACTCCGTGCCTGGGCCGATTTCAACACCAAAACAAAAATTACATGGTGAAAATATCGACTAATAGCACATCGTTGGCATGTATATGTCATAATTTTTAAAAGGGGAATTGATATTAATACTATGAAGTAGTAGGGGAAGGTAAAGAATTGTACATAGAATTATGATTTATTAGACTTTTCAGCCTTTGAAACAAAAATATGCAGAAAATCGTATCACTCTGCACATGTTTGCTATGGAACATCCGGGTACATGAATATACTCTCTCCCGGACGTGAGGTCATAAATAGTAGACCAGCGCCGTGACTGATTTTCTATGCAAAGAGAGGCGGATATTTTAGACATTTCAATTGAGGATTTCGAGTAGACAGAATTTTTTTGTGATATACTAAGTAATTGAAAAACTTAAAAATAACATATACTTGCCGTAGGTAACAAATCAAGGGACATTTATTTGCTTAGAGTATCAACTTTAAAATACACTCCCAAAAGAGGTTACTTTTTGGTGTTCTGTTTATTGGGCTGGTTCACTCTTTAATATATGGTGTTTCTTTAAGTGGGCTCTCTATCGTAGGCGTCATAATCATTTCGATAATGGCATCGTAATCAGTCCAACCACTTTCCTAGAATTTAATTAGAATTCTCCACTTGCTTGAATACATTTTGATTGATTAGAATGCATTGCAATTTATTATGAACTACGTCTTTCACGCTGCCACGCTTTATATGCTTCGATGCATGTACATTACATCATCATAATTATAATATCAAATACGGAGAGTGGTTGCTGTATAACATGATTTTCCTCATGCTCCAGCAAACCCTCGCTATTAGGCTAATGAATGTTTATGACATGATCACTGTGAATCATAGGGATTACATGCTGTACCCCCCCCCCCACGGTAAACTAACAAAAGCTTACCATAATGCTAAAACTCCAATACAGTTATTAACAAATTTTAAAAATGCATTGACCCCGCAAGATCAACCATGTAAAATGACAATTAACATGGCCATCTATAAAAAAACAAAACATGCATTGTAAAATGTAAACAATGCCATTTGTATGATGAATTTCTATTTATTTATCCTTTATCCTTACGTTTACAAATTTTGCACGATCATTGTATCAACAAGTTCTGAATTTATTATTTAAAAAATTCACAACTCGTTAGTGTAATTAATTTTTTTTTTTTTACACCAAAACAAATTTCTTTTTGTCAGATTTTTTAAAAGTAACAATATATTCGCAAAATAAAAATTATTGGGATACTTCATAAATACTCTCCTAAATATGGTGGCCCTGAAGGGACATCGCGAATAGACTAAATCGTGAAAAATATGCGATAAAATTCACGATATCGTCAATTTTATCGCATATTTTTCACGAAGAAATTCACGAAATTGACGATATCGTGAACTTTATCGTGAACTTTTCGCGATGAAATTGACGATATCGTGAATTTTATCGTGAAAAGTTCACGATATAAAGTTCACGATATCGTCAATTTTATCGTGTACTCTATCGTGTACTCTATCGTGTACTCTCCTGACGGGCGCTTCGTAAACAAAACCAGCCCTAGCTGGGGGAGACAGAGAGAAGGAAAAAAGGGAAAGGGAAAGAGAAGATAAAAGGAAAGAAAGAATAATAAGAAGAAAAGAGGGAAACGGGGGAAGGGCGAAAGGCTCTTACCTCCCCCTCCCCCCTCCCGCCATAAAGGGAAAGAGAAGGGAGAGGGAAAGAAAATATAAAAGGAAAGAAAGAAGAGGAAAAAGAATAAGAAAAGAGGGAAACAGGGGCGAAGGGCTCTTGCCTCCTTTCTTTTCTTTCTTTTCCTTTCTTTCCTATTCTCCCTCTTTTTCGTTTTTCTCTTTCTTTCTTCTCTTTCCCTTTCCTTCTCTCTCTCTTATTTATTTTTTGGCGGGGGGCGGGGGACGAGGCAAAAGCCCTTTGCCCCCGTTTCCCTCTTTTCTTCTTCTTCCTCTTCTTTCTTTCCTTTTATCTTCTCTTTCCCTTTCCCTTTCCCTTCTCTCTCTCTCTCTCTCTCTGATTTATTTTTTGGCGGGGGGGGGGGGGGGAAGAGTCCTTCGCCCTTCCCCCGTTTTCCTCTTTTCTTCTTCTTCCTCTTCTTTCTTTCCTTTTATCTTCTCTTTCCCTTTCCCTTTCCCTTCTCTCTCTCTCTCTGATTTATTTTTTGGCGGGGGGGGGGGGAGTGAGGAGGAGGCAAGAGCCCTTCGCCCCCCCCCCCCCGTTTCCCTCTTTTCTTCTTATTATTCTTTCTTTCCTTTTATCTTCTCTTTCCCTTTCCCTTTTTTCCTTCTCTCTGTCTCCCCCAGCTAGGGCTGGTTTTGTTTACGAAGCGCCCGTCAGGAGAGTACACGATAGAGTACACGATAGAGTACACGATAAAATTGACGATATCGTGAACTTTATATCGTGAACTTTTCACGATAAAATTCACGATATCGTTAATTTCATCGTGAAAAGTTCACGATGAAGTTCACGATATCGTCAATTTCGTGAATTTCTTCGTGAAAAATATGCGATAAAATTGACGATATCGTGAATTTTATCGCATATTTTTCACGATTTAGTCTATTCGCGATGTCCCTTCAGGGCCACCATACAAATGCACTGAACAAGAAGTTAAAGAAACAATATTATGAGAATATTTGCATTGAAAATGGTAATGATATGAACAAATCCTGGAGAGTACTCGAAAATTTACTCCCCAAGAAAGATGCCAATTCTGATTATTACATTCTTGTAAATGACCAAATTGTAGTAGACAAAGGAAAAGTAGTAGAATTGTTTAATGAAAGTTTCAATAATATTCAAAGCCCATTAACAGGAGCGAATGATTCTCATCTCAATATAAATGCATTGCAAACATTACCGCAAATAGCACATGAATTCAAATTTACAGAGATCGAGGAATGTTTTATATTAAATGAACTACTCAAGCTTGATGTTTCAAAAGCAGTTGGAATCGATGATCTTCCTCCAAAGCTACTTAAAATAGCTGCCCCACACATATTAGAGTCTTATTGTTCAATTGTTCATTGTCAAAAGGATACGTTCCTCATGAATTCAAAGTTGCTAAAATAACCCCTATTCATAAAGATGGAAACAAAATGGAATTAACTAACTACCGACCTATTTCTATTCTCCCCACAATTTCAAAGATATGTGAGAAGGCTGTACACAATCAGATATATTCTTACTTAAACACAGTGGCGGATCCAGGGGGGGGGGGGGGGAGGGGCCGGGGGCCCGGACCCCCCCCCCCCTTGAAAAGAAAATCATGTAAAAACACGTGATTTTTTACCTTTTTGGGGGGTTGGCGCTCAAGGGGGGGGGGGGGGAGGGGGTGCAAATTTTTAAATTTTCGACGACCCCAAAAAATGTGCTCACTACCCCCCCCCCCCCCCCCACTGAACGACTTTTCGGCCGGCGCGAAAAGTGTCCTCTTACCTCCTCTTATTGCCCGAAACCCCTGAACTTCTGGGGGCCCCGCCCCTCCCCCCCCCCCCCCGGCAAAAAAAGAAGGGAAACAAAAAAGGGAAAAAAGAAGGGGGGAAAAGGGGGAAAAATAAGGGGAAAAAAAGAAGGGAAAAAAAAAGAAGGAAAAAAAAGAAGGAAAAAAAAAAAGGAAAAAAAAAAGGAAATAAAAGGGGAAAGATATCAAAGGTATCAAAATATGCTCATCTGACCGTAATTAAATGCTTAAAACCCCTGAGCTTCTGGGGTCTCGGCCCTATGGACCTCACGCCAATTAGTGTCCTACAAGTGTCGCAAATAAGGTATAAAATTATGCTCATCTGACGATTAATTGATGTATAAACCCCTGAGCTTTTGAGGGTTCTTCCCCCTAGACCCAACATCAATTTGTGTCCTGCCAGTGTCAGAAATATGGTATTAAAATATTTATTGCCCGAAACCCCTGAGCTTCCGGGGGCTCTGCCCCTGGGCCCTACGCCAATTCGTGACCTGCCAGTGTCAAAAATAAGGTATAAAATTGTGCTCATCTGACGATAAATTGATGTACAAACCTCTCAGCTTCCGAAGGCTCCGCCCCCTGGACCCAACACCAATATGTTTCCTGCCAGTGTCACAAATAAGGTATAAAAATATGCTCATCTGACCGTTATTTAGTGCCCAAAACCGCTGAGCTTCTGGGGGCTCCGCCCCCTGGACCCCATGCCAATTCGTTACCTGCCAGTGTCACAAATAAGGACCAAGTGGCGGATCGTGTAAAAACACGTTAATTTTACCTCTCTTTTTTTGGAGATGGCCCCCTCCCCCCTGACGCTCAAGGGGGGGGGGGGGGGGGTTGCGATTTTTCAAATTTTCGAGAGCCAACAAAAAAGGTTAGTGCCTACTACCACCCCCCCCCCCCAGAAATATTGGCCGCCACGATTTTCAAAATTCAGCACACCAAATTTTAAATTGATTTCAAGTTTGGGCCCCCCACCCCTAAGAAATCCTGGATCTGCGTCTGGTATCGGTTGAGTTGAAATTAAATGGTTCGAGTCATATCTATCTAATAGGCAACAATGCAATTCTTGCAAGGGACGTAGAGTAATTTTCCAACTGTGAAATCAGGAATTTCACAAGGATCAATACTGTATATTTATTATATATTCACACTCCCCACAATATGCTCCATCGTTTCGGGGAATTTTTTACAAAAAAGTACATTTCAACTATCAAATGGAATTATTGACCCGTAATTATTTTAATAATCACTAACAGAGTTTATACTTTTAACATGCATGCATTTATCAAAACAGGGTTTGGATGCAACACAAATATTACGAATATTCCAAATTTGTTGATTAGTATATTAGTAACTTCTACATCGTCTGGATTAAAAAAACTAAAATAATCTTTCAACAATTCATTTATAAAAACGGCGGTATGCTCTTCCACGTGTAAACTTGTTTTGGATGTACATTACAATAAAAAACTAGGTAACCGAGTTGAATGAACTTATCAAATATTCTTCCACACATTACTAGTTGTGTTATAAATATCTATCCACTTTAACGTAGAGCAAATGTCTGAATGTGACCTAGGTATAATGTCTATAGGTCACATTTGCTCAACGGCTAGGATACGGCACCGTTACGTACGCCCCCGAAATCGAGAAATACTTGCGGCGGCCGCAGAGAAACTGCGGTGGCCTCAGGGTCACCCTTGGGCGTATCCCTATCTTTACAGGCCGTACGGGTCGCCGTGGGATTATAACGCCGAGTTATAACTGTTTTCATTTCTAGATACGCCGTAGCGATTAGACACGCCGTAGTCATGCCGTAGAGTGGTTCCACGGCGACCGTACGTCGGGCGTACGGTAGCCTTGCGTTTTATATACTACAGGGGTGAAGCGGTAGCATCAATCTGACCGCACGGTCGCAGTACCGTCCCCCTTCGGCCGCCTTGCGGGCACCTTGCCGATACCTTGCGCCTGCCTTAGTATTTGTCAAAAAGCTACGGGCGCCGCAGGGACGCCCTAAGGCGACCGTGCGTCATCACTTCAAAGGCCGTACGGCAGTCGCAGATTGTCTGTCTCCACACATTCAAAATACGCCGTGCGGCTACCTTAACATAATGTGACCGCTACCGTAATGTGACCGTAGGAATGCTGCGGCGGTCCTATATTGCTAGTAGCAGTAGATATTTTAGACCGCACGGCCGCCGCGGCAAATGTGACCTAGGCATAAATCATGAGTCACTCTCCTTTCATCACACAAACATTGTTTTCTATAGCATGAAGCTCTGTTTAAGTCATTTATGATATTTTTTCTATTATCTTTTTCTTGTTTGTCATTACACATTTATTATATTGTATTGTTTCGAAATGTATCATGTATATGCTTATATTGGAACGGGAAAAAAGTAAAATGGCAATGAAATCAAATCAGATTCATGGTGGCCATTTTCCATATGATTGAAATAAAAACATAAAATACTTACCATTTTATAGATCAATCTTCAAGGGCTTCCAAAAATGATCAAACAGCACGATGATAACCTAACGTCTTTCTCGGATAATAAATATAACAAATCCAGAAGCGAAGGATACAGTTGCTTGATTTACAGAAAGGCGGAAAATACTAACCGTAAGATTCAAATTGTAAGCTATAGCGATCGATCAACGGAGATCAATTGAAATCGGAAGAGACATAGTATGACTTGATATCTTCCTTCGACCAATTGTAAATGGTAAACTAGACTTTAATTCGTCACTTAGACGAATTAGGTGATACGTATGATAATGGTTTACATAACGAATAATGCATTACACGATATATTATTTTGCTTCTCCCATTCATATGCTTCTCCCATTATGATCTATTCATATGTCAAGATTAAATTGTGTCTCCTTGATCATCATGGATCTAGGGAAGATAGATTGAAACAATATATGACCTTTGACCCTGTGCAGTAACCAGTTACACATTTGACTCTAATTTACATCATGAAGAACACCTTTTGACGATTTTATCTTATTCAAAGAAATGAAAATGTAATTGATAAATGATTAGCATCATTATGATAATGATGATCGTGATGATCATGATCATGATCATGAGCGCGATCATGACATCTTATTGAAAAAATGAGAGTTGATTTAGATAGCATATAATCTCAGCTACAACATACTCAAAAATCAACAAAATCTAAGCCGAAATAACGGCGATATTGCTCGCAAAAGACAGGAATGTAGACTCCAGATTTGAGAAAAAAGTCATTTCCCATAGGGATTACACGCAAAAAGTAATGGATTAAGTGAAAATAGGGTAATAATAAAGTAAAAAGGGTTATTTATGACATTATTTGCGAATCTACGTGTTTAAATAATCAAAGGAGATGGTACAGTGAAGGTCAAAAGGAAAAACAATTGAAAAAAAAAGTGTTGGAGACACCCGGACTCGAACCAGGGATCTCGAGGTTGGAAGTCAAGTGCGTTACCGATATACCAAAACATCTACCATAGCGATTACACGTAAACGGGAAATGGAATTCAGAAATCCTACTTTGCAAGTGAAATATGAGCATGATCCCGGCATCTAATCGAAAAATAAAAGGCACACTTTTGATAGCTTATTGTCTCAGCTACAACATATCCAAAGCTCAGCGAAAACAAAGCTAAAACAACGGAGATTTTGCTCGCGAAAGACAGGAGTGTAGAATCCAGTTTTGAGAAAAAGTCATGTCCCATAGAGAATACACGCAAAATGCGAAAAATTGACATGCCTCCTTTAATCGCAAAAATACACCATGATACTTTTGTCAAAAATAAAAATTGTGAATACTACATTTGTAGAAAATTGTCTCAGCTAGAACAAATTAAAATTAAAAAGAAAATTGATCCATATTTACAGAGATACAATAAATTTTCCAAAAATATGCTGACGTCATAATATGCAAATTGAAATTTTGAGTTTGGAGGCCATTATGATGACGTCATGAGTTAATCGAGGATAAAATGAGACATGAAATCATATCTCCTACCCATAATCTATCCAAATATGAAAAAATATTATGAGTTTCTATCTATTCGAAAGAGTTACAATGAATTTTATATAGGCATGTTTTTGCCCATGTATTGTGGATAAAGATAACGCAAATCCGCGCGTGCTGTCAACTTTGACGGACGCTCATTGCGTTAATAAAAGGTGAACAAATTATCAAAATGCTTGGAAAAATGTACCAAATATGATGACAGAAAAAAATCGGCGATTCTATGTTGCAAAATGCCAGTACGCGCGAAAACGCGCGCGCATGCGCGTGCGCGTAATTTTTTAATCAAATGCTCCATATGGCCTGAAACGTATGCAAAAAAAATTTGGGATGATTTAGAGCATTTTAATTTTTTGCGCGCGCGTAAACGCGCGGACGAGCGCGCACGCGTGCATTTACGAACGTTTATTGACCTAAAATTGATCGGACGGATATTGATCTTAATCGTGATAATTATGAATGAGAAATACTTTTCCGTTATGAAGATATGATCATAAGTTGATTTTCACAAAATGGCGTCTGGATGACGTCACGATGATTTTGAGTCTTTGAAAAGTCACGCAGTTCTAAGTTAGACTAAGATCTATCATCATTGAAAGTTTCATGACAATGGCTTTATTCAATCTTGAGATATCCTGCGAACAAAATCGAGGAAGAATACTAGGAATAAAAATCTTGACGAAATCAATAGGTGATACGTAGACTTCGTTACGTATCACCTAATGATACGTTTTTTCCTTTTCTGCGGGCGGTAAGCTCGTATGAGAACGGGATTGATATTAACAGACAGATTAAAAGGAAATACTGCACTATTGTTTTGGGGCTAAACGAGGGGGGGGGGGGGGTTAACACTCCTTTTAACACCCCCTCCCTTGAGTTGAGTGGATCGAAATTATGGGATAGCATTAGAATATATATTGTTATACCATCCACCATTTGTGTTGTTGAAATGTACGTTACGATAGAAACAAGCTGATTAAATTGATAGGTAATATACAAGGCAATCAGACTATTAATTTGATATCGATCCTTATCACATTAACCTTCACGTTAATGCTCCTGCTTTGGTAGAATGATGGATGGCATCGTTTTCTCCCGAAGGTTGGTACTTTCAAAGGTTCGTTTATTCGAATTTTCAAAATGACTAATAAAGGGTTCATACTACTTTGGACGAGGTTTGCAATTGTTAAAACTAAAAATTATCTCTTCGTTTCGGAAGAAAGAACCCTATTTCATCTTTCGACTGCATTCGGAATTATAAACTGTCGGAATAAAGAAATATTTCTGATTTAGGAATCTTTGGATTCAAGTGCGGAAGAAGAAAAAATTCAGAAACGAAAATGGGCAATTAATTTCCCACGCCCACCCCTTCAGAGCTAAATACTTAGCTTTCGGAGTAACGAACTTTCTTTGGTTTAAGAGTAATGAACACACTGGTACAACAAAAGTTTGGGTGTTCGTAATAATTCTTCCTCATACAATGACCCTTTTTTTTAGATACGAGTGCCCCTGGCCACGCCCTAACTGGGTTGACAAACAGCGAGTATGACATTGGTTGTCTTTGAAAAAAGTTATATTTACCATTTTTAATGAGAAAGATGCAGTAGCTACATGTAGCATAGTGAATTATCTCATCGTCATATGCAGGAATGTTGACACTAAAATGGACATCATTTGCCATTTTTAAACAGCCATATCTCTGTAATTTGTGGGTCCAATTCGTTGACTTTGACACATTTAGAACAGTTATTGCGAAACATATCTTACAAAAGGAGATGAAATTGGAGTAAATTGGGATGATTCATGGATTGTTAGTAATATGTGAGTTATGAACGTTGTATCTACCATTTTGAATGAGAAAGATGCATAAGCTGGTCATGTAGCATAGTTAATTATCTCATTGCCATATTTGAACATAAAGAAAGAAAATGATGCCATCATCAGGAGAAAGAAAAGTAGTTCCTCTAGAATCATCAAAGAAATTGAAGAGTGTGCAACGATGGCCATGAGATCGAAGTCCTAATATAGTTTTTCAAGTACCCCTCCCCCTCCCCTGTTTACCCAAGAATCCATCTCAAAATTAAACTTTTCTAAACATGAGATAAGAAATTGTATAGCTAAGACAACGAATGCTTCAGTAAAATCTGGTAGCATAATTGCTCCAGTTTTACCATTTTTAGTGAAATATTCAATGATATCTTTTGTCAACCTTACAATAGGGACTTTTAGTTTCGCACGAAGACAATGGGGACTGCTACTGTGGACGTCATACGTATCAGTCTACGCAAATCTAAAAGTCCCTATTATTGGCTGCCAGGCGACCTTTTATATATCCTGTCATATCCGCTGCCATTATTTTATAGTCATAATTAAGCAAAGTGATTGGTCTCCAGTTTTTTAAATCGTGAGAATCACCTTTCTTAAACAACAATGTAATGAGACCTTTCTGTTGTGTGTTCGACATTATTCCTGTTACATAACACTCATTCAAAGCTTCAACAACCAATGCTTTTATCTGTGACCAAAACACCTGATAGAATTCAATAGAGATTCCGTCTGATCACGGTGTCTTATATTTCTGCATTGCAAATACTGCACGTTTACATTCATTTTCGGTAATTTATCCATCACACAATTCTTTGTTTTCGTTAGATAATTGATTAATATTTTGAAAACCAATATAATTGCTCATATTCTTGGTATCATGCTTTTATTTTTAAACAAATTTGAATAGTAATTTACAAACTCGTCCATAATCTCTTCATTTTTGCTAACGATTCGACTATCATTTCCACGTTTTAATAAGCGAGTTCGTAATTAGGATTTGCGCATGTGCAGATAAAGGTATTTCGTTCCCAAATTGTAAAACCGTTGAGACGAATACGCGTATCGTGCTCATGAAAGTTATGTAATTAGTATTCATTTATATACCGACAGTACATTAATTGTATCTGCTACACAGGCGGAAGTATTTTTCCCAAGAGGGCATTAAATAACTTTATGTGAATTATCTTGAATATTAACCCCAAAAACATATTCATATCATTAAACTATCATTGATATTTGATAACTAAAAAGTCAGTAAAAAATTTATCAAACTATGTTCAATACTTAGTTGAAATTAGAGGAGTTTGAAGTGGAGTATGATTGCACTCCTCTGTAAACAATCGAATAGCCTAATGAGTGTCATGAATATTCATACCTTTGCTTCTTGAATAAGAAAAGTACGGTAGGAAAGGGGGGAAGGGGTAGTCACATATTGCCAGAATTAACCAATCATAACTGATTTATAAAAACTCATATTTTTTTCTTCGTATGATTGACCTACATGTACATCCTTACCTGATCCTTACACTCGCGTGGCAAATTGCTTTCAAAGTTTAACTCGTCACACATGCGTTATAATGGCAATAGCTGGTGATCTATTTTGACGAAGCTGAGGTTTCCAATTAAAAGGAGGTTGATGTGATTTTCGTTAAAAAAATATAAAGATAAAATTAATGATTGGTTTTGTACAAGTCGATAGGCAAACACGTTATGGTGCGGGACTTCGCCAATAGGAGGCGCTATCCAGTGAGACTAATCGTAGGTATAAGCTTTTTTCCTCTGTTCTTTCCGTTCATGGTAGAAAATACTAATCACACTTTTCCAATGCTGAGTTGTAAATCGCGTGATAAAAGAAGTTCTTTAATTTCATTTTTATATCCGCACATTCTCTTAGTCTATATATCCATCACGTCTATTCTAATTCTCTCAATCATTTATTCCGCTTAATCTTATTTAAAAAAAAAACATCATTTAAAATTTCTCTCCCTTTATCATCTTCTTACAATCTGTTTACAATCTTTATTTCTTCCATTCAAATCCATTTACATTTTTAAATTTCTTTGTCTTAAAAATCTCTTACCTTATTATCTTCTCACATTCTCTCACTCTTTTGTTTTCCTCTCTTTTAAATCATCTCACTCCCATTCATTCACGAATTCTCTTCCTTCATCAGCTTCTCATATTCTTGCAATCTTTTTCTCCCTTTCAAATTAAATCACTCTATCATAAAATTCTTTCATGACAAATTTGTCTCACTTTAATCCGAATCTTCTCACATTCTCTCACTCTTTATCTCTTCCTTTCGAGTTCTCTCACTAAATTATACATCTCTTTCATTACAACTTCTCTCAATTTCCCCTCTCCACTCTTTCTTATGTGCTGTGTATTTCTCTTCTTCTTACTCAAACAAAAACAATTGGTAGGATGGTAATTGAAACTAATTATTGCACGTCAAACAAACATTTAATCACTAATGCTACTATTTCAATTACTTTAAAAAATGAATCATCCTGTAACATGGCAACTCCCATCGTATCAAGTTTGTATATTTACATCGGCTTTACTTACAATAAGTATAATGATTAACTTGTAAAATAATGGATATATTCACAGCAAAAGTAATAATAATGTTAATGATAATAATAATAATAATAATAATAATAACAGCAATACTGATACAATAAATATTCTTATCAAAATGTAAGGCACCCATCAATTTGATTCTTGTTTTTTAAATATCTTTTAACTTGCTCTTTTTTAATTGCAGACCCATTCACTATCTAAAGTATGCCCTTTTACCCTCACAATTAACAATATTTCCACGATGCATTATTTCATGATAAAGATGGTACTGGACTTGCCTTCATTATTAATTAAGCTCAATAAAATATTCTTCTCATTCGTTTTTAAAATGTGTGTTTGTTTCCGGTCATGATCGGTCATGTTCGTGTTTGATATTTAGATACTAACGGTTTCACTCTTTCACCCGAAATTAGGGCAAGGGGATGTCAACATGGCATTTTAAAACGATGTCGCTCAGTGAAGCGTGTATGGATTAATGTAATCAATGTATCATTGGAAAGCTTATTACTTCTACTCTATGGAAACAAGGCATCTTATTATACTCCTCATAGATATTCACAAGATCTATTTGTTTTCGAGTTTCATCTTTTCTGGGACGCAGTGTATAGTTAATAATTGATAAACCGAGCATATTACATCAGATTACTCATATTTCACACTAAAACCATATTTGTTTTACCTTAAGTTTGGAAGATAAAATATTGACTTTTGTCTTTCTTTATTCTTTTTCCTTGTCTTGAATTACTTATATGACATGATGTCGTGTATTGCATATAGTTCTCATTGAGGGAATGCATTTATTCATTGTATTCAATCTATTTATGTAATGATTGTGAAATATAAAATAAGATGAACTTGAAACTTAAAACCAGTCACATAAATTGCCGTGTTTTTTGACACATTAACCTTACAATATCTGTTTCCGTTATTCACTAGTTCTATTCGTATCTGAAGTATAAGCTCATTACTCGAGACCACAGCCAGATATGTATATAGCTATGTATATGCATATGTATATTTATATGTGTATGTGCATTTACATGTATATGTAAACAGGTTCCTATATTTGTATCATAGACCCTATAAACACTCTACTACACAAACTGCACTTTTATGTTTAAATATCTTTGACGTTTCATGATTTCAAGAAGCACTGACTATTATCATACAATGAAGTTTGAACAAAGTCTTTTGGTAATAAAGTAAGATTATATGATACACAATAAGAACAAATCGCCACATGCGTCATCTATGTGTGACCGGGCCATAATGTATGTTATTATGCATTCAATATATTTGTTTAATTTCGTTTATTAGCTTTTTAAAATTATATACAGTTAAAATAGTGTATCAAACCATATTATATTCGTGAAAATGTATGATGAAAAAAAGAAAAGAGATGCAGAAACCAATAAATAAAATAAAATCAAATCAAATCAATTCAATTCAGTCTTCCACTCCCGCGCGAAACGCGGAAGCCTCGCCGTTTCATTGAATTAATACTCTTAATCCTTGTCTGAGTTCATTTTTCGCCCATCCCGTGCTAAGCGCGGAAGCTTCCACGTTTCATTAAATTATTAGAGAAAGAAGACTGACGATTTGTTGTATCGTGTCCTTGTCTGAATTAGTCTGAATTAGGGCTATGCAAAGGAATGATTTTATTTTATTTTCAAAAATATTATCGTTATGCATCAAAATATGCGCATCCTATCCCCATAAATGCGCCAAGGTGCAAGGAGAGGGGGACACGAGTAATTACGTCACGAAGAAATAAGAAGGAGTTTCCAATGAAAAGGAGGTTGATGTGATTTCTGTTATAATTTTTTTTTAAATATAAAATGAATGATTGATTTTGTACAAGTCAATATGTATTATGCTGCGGGACTTCGCCAATAGGAGGCGCTGTCCAGTGAGTCTAATCGTAGGTATAAGCTTCTTTCTCTGTTCTTTCCGTTCATAGCAGAAAATACTAATCACCCTTTCCCGATGCTGGGTTGTATATAACGTGATAACAGAAGTTCTCTAATTTCAATTTCTTATCCACACATTTTCTCAGTCTATATGTACATCACGTCTATTCGAATTCTCTCAATCATGTATACCGCTTATTATCATTTTTTAAATACATCATTTAAAATGTTTCTCCCTTTATCATCTTTTTACAATCTGTTACTTTGTATTTCTTCCATTCAAATCCATTTAACTTTTGTATTTCTATGTCTTAAAAATCTCTTATTTCATTATCTTCTCATATTCTTTCACTCTTTTGTGTTCCTCTTTTTTAAATCATCTCACTCCCTTTCATTCACAAAATAATTCTCTCTCTTCATCACCTTCTTATATTCTTGCAATCTTGATCTGAGTCTTCCTTTCAAATTAAATCACTCTATTATACATCTCTTTCATGACAAATTTCTCTCACTTTACATCAATATCTTCCCACATTCTCTCACTCTTTATCTCTTCCTTTCGAGTTCTCTCACTAAACCATATGTTTCTTTCTTTACAACTTCTCACAATTTCTCCTCTCCACTCTTTCCTATGTACTGTGTATTTCTCTTCTTCTTACTCAAACAAAAACAGTTGACAGGATAGTAACTGAAAATAGATTATTGCACGTCAAGCAAACATTTAATATCTAATGCTACTATTTCAATGATTTTAGATAATGAATCATCCTGTAACATGGCAACTCCCATCGTATCAAGTTTGCATATTTACATCGGCTTTACTTACAATAGGTATGATGATTAACTTGTAAAATAATGGTTATATTCACAGCAAAAGTAATAATAATGTAAATGATGATGATAATAATAATAATAATAACAGCAATACTGATACAATAAATATTATTATCAAAATGCAAGGCACCCATCAATTTGATTCTTGTTTTTAAAATATCTTTTAACGTGCTCTTTTTTCAATTGCAGACCCATTCACTAACAAAAGTATGCCCTTTTACCCTCACCATCAACGATATTTCCACGATGCATTATTTCATGATAAAGATGGTATATATTAAACTTGCCTTCATTATTAAAAAAGCTCATTAAAATAATCTTCTCATTCGCTTTTAAAATGTGTGTTTCTTTCAGGTCATGATCGGTCATGTTCACGTTTGATATTTAGATACTAACGGTTTTACTGTTTCACACAAATCCGGCAAAAGTGGATGTTGACATGACATTTCAACACGATGTTGCTCAGTGAAGCGTGTATAGATTAATGTAATCAATGTATCATTGGAAAGCATTATACTTCTACCCTATGGAAACAAGGAATCGTATTATACACCTTATAGATATTCACAAGATCTATTTGTTTTCGAGTTTCATATTTTCTGGGACGCAGTGTATAGTTAATAATTTATAAACCGAGCATCTTACCTTAAATTACCTCATTTTTTACATTGAAACCATATTTGTTTTACCTTCAGTTTGGAAGATGAAATATTGACTTTTGTCTTTCGTTATTCTTTTTCCTTGTCTTGAATTACTTATATGACATGATGTCATGTATTGTATGTAGTTTTAATGGAAGGAATGCATTTATTCATTGTATTCTATTTATTTAGGTTATGATTGTATATTATAGAATAAAATAAACTTGAAACTTAAAACAAGTAAATAAAGTCATAAACTGCCGTGCATTTCGACACATCGACGTTACAATATTGTTTTCGTTATTCACTAGTTCTATTTGTATCTGAAGTGTAAGCTCATTACTCGTGACCACAGACAGATATGTACAAGTATATGCATATGTATATGTATATGTACATGTACATCTGTACGTGTATTTACAGGTACATGTTTAAGTACGTATATCATAGACCCTATAAATACTTAACTACACAAACTGCACTTTTATGTTGTAACCAAATATCTTTGACGTTTCATCATTTCATGAAGCACTACCTAATATTATACAATAAAGTTTGAAAAAAGTCTCTTGGCAATAAAAACGAGATTCTATAAAACACAAAAAGAACAAACCGCCACTACTTCTAATCATCAATATAATTATTTCTAAACTTATTGAAGTAAAGGTGTAACGTGCTTCGTCTTTTAAACATCATGAATCAACACCTTTAACAATGGTTTCAGTGCTCTTCGTGTGAAAATTAGTGCATGGAACGGCAAAAACCACAAACTCGAACATTTCTATAAAGCTCCGATAGACTTATACACACAATGACAAAAGAACTAAAACCTGATTTTATATGTATATATATATATATATATATATATATATATATATATATATATACATGTTTATATATTTATTTATATATATATATTTTTTTTTAATTATTATTTATTTATTTTTTTATTATTATTATTTTATTTATTTATTTATTTATTTATTTTATTTCATTTATTTATTTATTTATTTATTTTTTTTTTTTTTTTTGGGGGGGGGAGGGATATTCCCTTGCCCCCATCTAGGTGTTCAGATGCAATCGATGGTGCAACCAGGTATTATAACAAAATCGAAAGAAAGAAATCCAATTTTTATATCCCCACTTCTTTCTCGCATATGAATCTTACTCGTTCGGAGCAATCCCTATCACGCCACCTACAATATTGACTCCAACACTTAATACGAAAACAGCCTACATTATCATTGAACGAATACTGGTCAAAATTGCTATATGTAAGACTCGATCCGTCTAGCCACCTTGCCTCACTGGGACTCAAGCCGGTCAGCCCGAACCAGTAATCAGTCACCCAGGTATACCGGTAGTACTCAACATGCCGCGCGATGAAGTCCTCCTCCTCTTGCGACTCGATGAAGACCAGATGGGATCCGTATTGGGAACAAGCTGAAACCGCAGAAGCATGATCCATCTCCGAAGTGCTGAAATTGTAGAACGACCCGCCGAATTCACAATCCACCGGAGGGGATGAGCATGCTGAAAAGATAAAAAATACAATATGTAAATTACTCAATTTTAAGAAAGTAGACAAAGTGGTTATTTGGGTAGAAACTGAAATATTTAAAGAAAAATAGATAATGATGATGATGATGATGATGATGACGAAACTAATAATAATAATAAAAGTCGATGCAAAGACATGAACAAAATTACAGCTATAAAAATCAATACCTACAGGAACTTTGCTCACCATCGCAGATAGCAATGGTATTTCATACAGTTATTTTTGTTTTTATGAATGAAACATAGGGGAGGAAGAGGGAAGGGAGAGAGCGAGAGCGAGAGAAAGAGAGAGTGAGAGAGGCAGAGAGACAGACAGAGAGATAGAGAGAAGGGGAAAGTGGTAGTGGCAAGACCCATTATAATGATGATCAAATGCATGACGTCAATGTATTGTTTCTATTACTCAGACTCAGATAAAGACTGAAAGAGTGACAATATTAATAGGCATTTATATAGCATCTATCTAGACAACTATATTCCGAGGCGCACTAATAATTAACCCGGCTTTAGCCTTGCTGCCATTACGGCGCTCCAGTATTTCAAGGAATTAATTCCTACCAGGTACCCATTTACCTCACCTAGGTCGAGTGCGGCAAAGGAAGATTAGTTGCCATTAGGCATTACGGCGCTCTATTATTTCAAGGAATTAATTCTTACTAGGTTCCCATTTATCTCATCTGGGTCGGGTGTGGCAAATGGAGATTGATGCCTTGCCAAAGGACATTAATGCCGTGTCGCGGATTAAACCACGACCTTTGAATTTCAAGTCAAATGCTTAAACCACTCGACTGACACACAAAGATGAAGAGAGAGCGAAAGAGGGATGGAGGGGGTGGTCGGTGAATAGGGAGGGGAGAAAGAGGGAGAGGGGGAGATAGAGAAAGAGAGGGAAGGTGTAGTTGCTTGACACATTAAGCATGACATCATTTCATTGTTTCTCTTACTTACTGGAGGGGGTGGTTTCTTGCGATGTCGTTGTGGCTGACACCGTGGTCATAGGCCTCGTAGCCGTCTTGGTCACCACGTCCATAGTCGATAATTTTGCTGACTCTGAAACGTTTGAAGGTTGTTGCAAATGAAACCACACTTCCAAAGCAATATGATTAGGAATGACAACCTGAACATGATTACAGAAGGCCAAAACAAAGAAAATTGTGCTCCATGACAACATATAAATTGTATCAGTCTATTTATTTCATGTGGTATTATTTGTGTTTGTAGATTTAGTGATGCTTTGTCAAAGCCCATGAATTTTACCAAATAATTTATCTAAATGTGTTTGTTGTCATTAAACTCGTGGGCGAACGAATGAGACGGGCGCCCGTGACAGGAAAGGGATAAAGGCTGAGAGAGAGAGAGAGAGAGAGAGAGAGAGAGAAAGAGAGAGAGGGAGAGAGAGAGAAATAGAGAGAGAGAGAGAGAGAGAGGGGATTTTTAATTTGTTTTTCTTACTTGAGGTGGTGGTTTCTTGCGATGTCGTTGCCTCTGATCGTTCTGGCATCATGATCGTAGGGCTCATCGCGGACTTGGTTTTCGCTTCCGTTGTCACCGACTCTGAACGGAATAAAAAATAAAGAATAAAATTAATTAAAAAATTAATTGAGTGGGACAAAAAAGGAGCCGGAGTCAGGTATTGATAGGGGATCAGACAGACAGATACAAAGAACATGCGAAGAGGGGAGAAGAAGAAGAAGAAGAACAACAACAACCACAATCATGGTCGTTAAACTTATAGACAAAATTTAAATTAAGAAATTTGACGGGCACTAGCTTCCTCCTTATAAAGTGTTTGAGCGACACTCATGAAAGAATGATCACAAAAATAAATAAGACTAGAACAAACAAGAATTAGACGGTCACTTCCCCCCCCCTTAAAAAGTGTTTTAGCGACGCCCAGAAAGGAGTGAAAAATAGAGTCAGATATAGACCGAGAGAGTGGGAGAAAGAGAGAGAGAGAGAGAGAGAGAGAGAGAGAAAGAGAGAGAGAGATAGAGAGAGAGAGAGAGAGAGAGAGAGAGAGAGAAGAAGGGGTGGGGTGTAGTGGCTAGATCCTTTGGCTCGAATTCACAAGGGAGGGTTTGTCGACAAACCTCCCTTGTGAATTCGGGCCATCATGATCATGGTCAAAATAAATGCATGACGTACTCGTGGTAGTGGTGGATTGGGAAGTCGTTGTGTCTGAGCGTTCCGATATCGTAGTCGTAGGGCTCATGGTAGGCTTGGTCGTCGCTTCCGTCGTTGACTGTATGATCACTGGAAATACCAAATAACAACAACAAATAAACATAACTGAGATAAATGACGATGCATAACATTATTTTCATTGAAATATCTCCCCGCCGGCTGTCTCCACGCGCTCTTAGTCAGGGTACGGGGATAAGATCAAGAACGGGGGGGGGGGGGGGGGGGGGGGAGCTGATAAAAATCGGAGAAATGTTTTCCCCGTGGGACTCCCAATTCTATGAAATAGCTCCGAAAGAGGGCAGTGATGTACTTTCTTTTTAATCATTATCATCCTCTTCTTCTTCTTCTTCAGTTGCAGTACCGGCAAACGTCATGTATTGTCGTACTGGTGAGGTGCAGTGCAGAATGTATGTACAATTTCTGATAAAAGATACAGCAAACTCTTTGCTCTTTGCTCATTCATTTGCCACTCATTAATTGCTCATTAATTGGCCCGATACTATATTATATTACACCTACTTTCATCGCAGTGTCTCCCTTGAAACCCACTTGAGCAGGTACAGTTGTAGCCTACCATAGTCTCTTCACACCAGCCGTTGTTACAGAGGTTTTCGTCACAATCTGCGAAATAAGTTATAAACAGGATAATACTCATCATATATATATATATATATATATATATATATATATATATAAAGCTTCCAAGTGGTACAATGAATCAGTGTATTTAATATCTTTAGCGTAGTGCCCAGATGACAGATCCATATATGACAGAAAATAATAATAATAATATCGTATGGCTTTGTTTTCGTGTGATACAAGAATAAATTGCTCTCGTTATTACAATATATCGTCGAATCCAATATTGTAAACTCGTCAGCCGTTCCACCGTTATCAAACGAAATACTAACCTATTACATTATAAACCATCAATAATTGATACTCAAATCACCCAGTAGCCTGAAATTAATTATCAATGAATTTGCTATTAATGGATTACCAGTCAAGTCTTCTCGCTCTTTTGAATAGTCTTCTAAATAAACGATAGTTGTTACTTTTCGGCTGGAACGATTCAGTTTCACAATCTAAATAGGTTTTACAAATTAGGATGGCATTTTCACTGGGTCGAAAAGAGTTTTAGTTCCCCGAAATATCTTCGACATTCGATTGAGTTAAAACAGAACAAAAATATAAGATATTCTTCTTGTCATGATGGGACAATAATTTTGTCACATACATTTTTTATTATCATTATCATAATTACTATTATTGTTGTACTTGATATCATTAATGTTAGCATAATAATCATTATCATTATTATATTATTTTATCATCATTGTTACTAATATTAATATTATAATCATACGTATTCATATTATCATCATCTTCATTACTATTATCATATTTTTTTCATCGTTATTATTACTATTACATATTATCATAATTGTTATTGTTAGTAGTAGTAGTCATCGTAGTGTAAGTATTAATATACGTAGCAGTAGTAGTAGTTGTAGTAGTAGAAGTAGTAGTAGTAGTAGTAGTAGTAGAAGTAGTAGTAGAAGTAGTAGTAGAAGTAGTAGTAATAGTAAATGTAGTAATAATAGTAGTAGGAGTAGTAGCAGTAGTATAAGCAGTAGAAGTAGTCAGTAGTAGTAGAAGTAGTAGTAGTAGTAGTAGTAGTAGTATTGTTAGTAGTAGGAGTAGTAGTAGTAGTAGTAGTAGTAGTAGTAGTAGTAGTAGTAGTAGTAGTGGTAGTAGTAGAAGTAGTAGTAGTAGTAGTAGTAGTAGTAGTAGTATTGTTAGTAGTAGTAGTAGTAGTAGTAGTAGTAGTAGTAGTATTGTTAGTAGTAGTAGTAGTAGTAGTAGTAGTAATATTAGTAGTAGTAGTAGTAGTAGTAGTAGTAGTAGTAGTATTAGTAGTAGTAGAGGTAGTATTAGTAGTGGGGTAGAGGTAATAACAGAAGTTGTAGTAGTAGTAGTAGTAGTTGTAGTAGTAGTAGTAGAAGAAGTTAGGAGTTGATATCAAACTTTAATGATATCACTGAAGTCCGTGTTATCTGCATGTAGATTTATTGATTAAACAAAGAAACGAATTTGACATATGAGAATAAACATGAATACAAAATGAAACCTACACGGGATTCTGCATATTCTATGCCCGCCCGGGATCCCTTCTTTATTCTTCCTTTGGTGGCACCCGCCGATGACAGAAGGGAAAGGGATGAGTTTGGGGATGCTCTGCACCATGCTGCCATCGCGGAGTCGCATCATCTTACACTTTTGGAACATGGGCAAAGTGTAATTTAGGCCGTACCAGTCTGAACAAGATGTCCTATCCGATAACACAGGCAAGGCTGTGAAGAATATATAAGAAAATTCATTGCTAATTGTTTTTTTCCTCCTCCTCCTCCTCCTACGCGTCTTCTCCTCCTACCAGCCCTGCTACTTCTCTCCACCCCCTCTTCATACTCCTCTTCCTCCCCATTCCTCCTCTCCTACTCATCCTCATATCGCCCTCCTCGAGCCTAATCATCATTCCCTTCCCTCCCTTTACCGCTCCTCCTCGTCCTTGCCTTACACCCTCTTCTCAATCTTGAGGATGCAGGTTTTTTAACATATATTTTGAAACATTTTTTAGAGAGACTTTTTTTCGGATGTGTTTTTTGGTTTGAGATGCCATGTTCATTAGGTCAAGTTTGAGGGCATAAATCCTTGTCAATGGTTGTGTCTGCATAACGTGACTATACAATTGGCTGCGTATACTTCAGCTGCTTGTTTTGATACAGCCAGAAACCTGAAACAGGCAGATCTACGCTCTGCCCAAGGATTTATGAATTGTGATAAAGTGTCAAAATCAGTCTGTGCTTGCAGACTAACTTAGGTTTTTTACCTCGCTCCTATTTCGCTTTCTTGTGGAAATTTTGAAAGCCAGCTATGTTTCTGCAATATTCAACAAAATATTACGGATATGTTTAGTCAAAATAATACTTACCGAAGGACAAGCAGGTTACGATACAAAACAGCAACTTCCAAAATACACCTTTCCTTGGGTCTTTAGCCTGTATTTAGAAAAAATAGTAATATTGTTTAAATCAGTAAGAACAAGAACAAACAACAACTGAAGAAATAACTGTGATGAGCATTTTGAAACGGATGATAATGGTAATACTGATAATGGTGATGATGATGATGATGATAATGAGAGCAATTGCCGTTACTTATACAACACACACATGTTCCACTAACGTAATTGTTGAAACTTTCACATCTGTCAACGAGATTTTATAAAGGTTTTATTGGCCAATTTCGTAGTTTTTCCAGCAAATTTGATAAAACGTTCGTTCAATTTATCGTAAACACTATTTTTGGTGGAGACTGTCATTTACTTTAGGGGATAGGGCAGGTTTGTAAAAACAAATTTACCCAGGGGGAAGCAGGTTTTTGAGACATGGAATGTCGTTAAAGGTCGGTGGGTATCAACGTGTGGAGGCAACCCCCCCTGCACCATTCCTAAGTGGACTTCCTTGAAAATATATTGCTGGAACAAAAAATGGCGGCCATTTTCCAAAAATACTGTTGAACTATCTTTGAGATCACTTTTTACCATGTGTGAGATGTCATATGAAAAAGAATTAAATTTCATACGGGGTGATAACACATTTCATGAAAAATGTTCTTTGATACATATCAACATAAGTGATCTTTTTTTGCATTTGGGTTTCGTTACCTTTGAGTTTTCAAAGGTTACGAAACCGGTATTCGAGATAAAGACCTTATGCTCCTTACGTATGTGAAATGGCGCAGCGGTCGGACAGAATTAAAATAATCATGAGACAAATTAGTAAACTGTTCAAAACAACGTAAAGGTTATCCTATGCATTGATACAAGATAATGTGAAAGCTTAACTACATTGCATCATTTTAAACAATGAAGCACCAAATCACGAGGCAAAATTTAACTTTTAAGCATATATGCACAATGGCCTGACTCAAATTCGTTCCATCAGCCCAAACTTGGTACAAGGTAAAACTTTTTAAAGACCCTTGTGCTTATTCACTGCGGGAGGAATATTATGGATAGGCTATCATTTGAAATAAAATTACTTACTTTTCATCATGAACAAAATTTCAAAGTCATATTAGTTACGAATTTGTATTAGGAGCTACCAAAGTTGTGTACACTTTTTTTATACGCACTATACACTAAAACGGGAGTTACATAGTATTTCAGTCCCCGATCAGAGACACGGTTCAGGACTTATATGTGATTATGCACCAGGACATGTATGTGATTATGCACCAGGACTTATATGTGATTATGCACCAGGACTTGTATGTGATTATGCACCAGGACTTATATGTGATTATGCACCAGGACTTATATGTGATTATGCACCAGGACTTATATGTGATTATGCACTGATTGAACCCATACTATCAGTGATGTCCTGGACAAGCTAAAGCCCGTTAGAGGTGATAATATTAGTTACAAACTCCACACACTCTTGCAAGCACCAAAGATTCTTAAGCACATTGTGAAAAGTGGAAAAGGTAAATTCATGAGAAAATTTCAAATGCGATCCCCTTCACAACTGCCTCCGAACAGCTGCTAAATGACCAGATACCACAATAAAGTGGAGGTGAAAGAGACATTGTATTGGTAGCAGCAGAGGATTCTATCATCAGGTATCAGCAATGTTTATTTAATTTAGAAGAAAGAATAGGGGCAGAATACAAAATCAGAACCCAGGGCCCCGTCTAATAGACAGTTGGGTTTTATCCAAACTTATCTAAACCAACTTTACATAAAAATCAATTCATAAATCTGTATAAACAGTGACGTATATGGATTATGGCGCCGAGAGCAATGGATAAAACTGTGAACCCCCCCCCCCCCCCACTTTACCTACGTAACTGTGCAAGCGAGGGAGCAAGGCGACCGGCTAAGGAAGTAAGCGCAGCGATCGAGTAGTATCAAAGATGTACGCATTTTGAACATAAAAAGTTGGTTTTCTATTCATTCCTCATTAAGTGTTGAACACAATTAATGAATGAATAAGGGATTTAGCAAGGTAACCAAAATGAAATATTTTGTTCAAAAGTTGAATCGCATTTAAGAAATTTAATTATTTTGATGTCAAATTTGGAACCATTTGAAAACGCTATCCCCTCCCCCAATAAACTATCCATATTTTGGGCATAAATTACGAGATCCTGTGCAACATAATTATGCGAGATGCGACCGAGCTTGAGAAAATGTTCTATTTCTAATGTATTTTACCTTGCGTATTGGGGCGCATTTATTAATAAGGATCAATAGTTTTCTTCCTTTTCGCCGCCCACGTATCTCTCTTTTACATTTTTGCTCTCTAAAAATTCACGTGTCACGTCATCAGGAGGATAGTCAACCTGTTCGAAACGTCGAGCCAACTTCCGCCACTCATCCTCTTTAAGCGCTATAGTTCACCTTAAAACTATAAGCTATAGAAAGATAACCAACAGCCTTTTTCAAGACTATGTACCAACAGTCCTTTTCAGGACTAACAAACCCTCAAGAAAGATTACCGAATCTTTCGTCTACGGCTGATTGTCAACAAAACGGAGTTAGGTCTTTTGTTAATTCTGTTTGTTGCTACGGCCGGGAGCCAGTGAAAACGAATTCGTTTGATAAAATTATGGAAATGCAAGCACTATTTTAAAGGTACTATGCCCCTTTTGCAGCCAACCTCAAATTCTATAGAACTTTGCAGGAAGTATGAATATGTCATGTATGTCCTATCTGTAAAATTTAAAAGTTAGCAGTGTCCTAATATTCAAATTATGCAAGGAAATCCGTTTTCTTGCTAGACGTCACTGTCAGACACTATTGAGTGACTGACCGGCTTTTTTCTTCTTTGGTAATAACATACATAAAATGAGCTGTAAGGGGTACATGAGCATTTGTCTACATCAATAACCCACTTCTTTTGATTGCCAAAATTAAACCAATTAAATCTTTTCACAGCATAAAACGTATGACAATTCGGTACAGTGGCCTGAAAATCAAGACTATTACTTATTGGCTCTATAGCTCCTAAGTCGATTTGACAGCTAATAGTCGTTATTTTCCCACTTGAAGACTTTTTCAAGCCCCCCTTTTTTAGGGAAGTTCTAAATTAATATTATCTATCAAATGCCGTTGGAATTTAACCTTTTCATTTTTTGGCCTGCAAATGGGACATAGTACCTTTAAACAAACAGAACTTTGTTATTCCTAGCTCATCTGTCCTGACTGAGGTGTCATATGAAAGGGCAGGAACTCAACTTTCTAGAAATGTGATTTTCTCTTTGAAATTCAGATACAGTTCGCCAAATGACTTTTGGGTTTCCTCTCTTCAAATTCATTTTAATCCCTCATGCATGTAATATGCATCATATGAGTTGTATCAAATGAAAGAAGAGGATCTAAGCTTTCCAAATATGTGTCATTTATTTATTATAAATGTGACTAAGTTATGTTAAAACACTGTATATTAGTTATACATGGCGGCCAATTTAAGAGCAGCATACTTTCAAGCGAGTCCACCTAAAAATATTTTTTTTTAAAAAGGGTTTGCCCCGTCTTGCACATTTTAATGAACGAAATGCTAAGTCGGTTGCTCAAAATGATTTTGAATGTATGAAGGACAGGATTACGTGATCATGTCATTCTAAAATGTATGTACGTTTGACAAAAAGCTTAAATAACCCATGAATTAGAATGAGGAACATGATAATTTGATTTAATCAAACGCGAATTGAAATGCACAGATCATGAATTTATACTTTCGAATAGCAAGACTGGGACAAATCATTTTTCTATTGAATGAATTTTAAAAGTTGCAAAATTGGCCGCGAAGATCTATACTTTCTCTTTTCTTCTGTTCTTTTAATTTGTTAAATTTTCTTCTGTTTGTATTCTTCTTCTCCTCATCTCTTTTTATTTTCTATTTTCTTCATCCTATATTCTTCTTTCTTTTTTTCAATAGGCCTGATGTAGATCAAATATGGACGTTGAACTAAGAGCCTGGAATTTGCCTAATACACCAGTTCGTAGTTAGTGCATAATAATCATTTATATGGAATGTTCACTACGAAGACTCCAGTCTAACTCAAGCTTTTGCTTTCTTTGGCTGAAGTCTCATGTGCAATTATATTTCTTTAAACTTGAACCACACAGCTATTATTCATTTAGTCATGAGTCACTCACACGAACATTGTTTCCTAAATCATGCCTCTCTGTTAAAGTCATTTATGAAATGATTTTATCTCAGAAACATCAAAGTTTGGGATCGAATTTAGGGGATAGCTTTATTAGATAGGTATTAGCGACGATGAACTTGTTCTGAGGGTTGGGACATACATAATTTTGCTCGTGAAAATAATTTTTACGCTAATAACATGCTAAAATGGAATAGAAAACTATACTCCTGAACTATAGGCGGTGTCAGACTTCCAAAAATCCGGATTTTAGTTATCCGAATTATTCGTAGCCTGTCTGTCACCCACGTAAATGAAAAACACTTGATTTCTAAAATCTAGTTTATTCAAGATGGATTGGGATTTTTCTGTGTGACACCGCCTAATGAGTCAGCTTCATGGAATACCTTTCAACGCCAATAATTTTTAGAGGGGTATAGAGTTGTCTTTTTTGTTTGGGGAAAACACACGTTACCTTAGAAACATGTTGAGTGAATCGAAACTATGGGATAGTATTACGGTATAGCATCGACCATAGTTACCATAGAAACAAGCTGGTTTAGTTGAGAAAAACAATTGTTGAAATGCACGTTACGATAGAAATAAGCTGATTAAATTGATAAGTATGATACAAGAAGAAGAAAAAACGCCCGTTATGCACAATCAGTCGATTGGATATCGAGCCTCATCATAATCAACAACACCGCCGCGTCACACTTTTATGCTTTCACTTTGGTAGAATAATGGATGACATTGTTTTTTCCCGAACGTTGGCGCTTTCAAAAGTGAGTTTATTCGAATTCTGAGAATAAAATAGGGTTGAGTACTCTGGACGAGGTTTGCAATTGTGAATAATAATAATAATAATAATAATAATAATAGACAAATAAGAGACAAATGCAAATGAAATTTCTAATTTTACACCTGAATGTTGAATTTTGAATAACTATCGGCACAATGTTTTTTTTTTTTTGGGGGGGGGGGGGAGTGGGGTTGTATTTTTTTTCTTTGGGGGGGGGGTGGCACACGTTACCCTAGAAATATGTTGAGTGGAGCTAATTTATGGGATAGCATGACAGGATGTATATTTATAGCATCAACCGTTTGTGTTGTTGAGATGGACGTTACGATAGAAACAAGCTGATTAAATTGAAGGCATGATACAAGAAAAAAAGGGAACCCAACCGTCATGCATAATCAGACAATTGGATATCGAGCCTCATCACATTAACTGCCCATCACATTTTAATAACGCGTCACACTTTAATGCTCTCGCTTAAGTAGAATAATGGATGGCACCGTTTCCTCCCGAACGTTGGTACTTTCAAAGGTTCGTTTATTCGAATTATGAGATTAGGGATTTTTAGATTCGCAAGAAGACAATGGGGATTGCTACGATCGACGTCCTTTTAATACACTGCCTTGAATCGACGTCACACATATCAGTCTACGCAAATCTAAAAGTCCCTAATGAAATAGGGTTCACGTACTCTGAACCAGCTTTGCAATTGTGAAAATGAATATTTTCTCTTCGTTTCGGGAGTAAAAACCCTATTTCATCTTTCGACTTTCATAAAAGCATTCAAAATGACGAGCGTTAGGATAAACAAACATCAAAATTATTAACTGTTGGAACAATGAGTCTTTCTGATTAATAAACCCTGGGAATTAATAACCTTCGAAATTATGTTCTTCGAGATAATGAACTTTTGGAATTATAAACCTTCGACAAAAACAAAAAGAAATAAACTCGGTGTAGAAGATTAATTCGGTCTTGTTTTCACGAAGTGACGGTAGTGAGGAAAATCGTAACGCAAAGTGAATGCAATTTTTTTCACTACCGTCACTTCGTGAAAACAGCGACGAATTGTCCGACAAGGTTACATTCAGCTTAACCAAATTAATGAGTAATTTTAAACATCATGATGGTCATCATATTGTCCCGACCGAAACTTTCTTCAAAATAAACAAACAAATAATTATCATGCTTACAAGATGACTAATGGAAATGAAATTTCTCATTCTACACCCAAATGTTGAATTTTGAGACATTTAGAAATTATGAGATTTGGAATACCTATCGGCGCCAATGGTTTTTGGAGAGGTAGGGTTTTTTTTTTTTTTTTTTTTTTTTTTTTGCTTTTTTTTTTTTTTTGGGGGGGGGGGGGGGGAACACATGTTACTCTAAAAACATGTTGAGTGGATCTAAATATTATGGGAAAGCAGTATTGGATAGATACTGATAGCGTCGACCATTTTGTTATGTTGTTGAAATGCACGTTGCGATAGAAACGAGCGGGTATTAAGAGGCATGATATATATATTAAACAAACCGTTATGCACTGTCAGATAATTTAATATCAAACTTCATCACATTAATTTATGTATATTTCCGGCATGAAAATGTCTAAATAATTCATGAACACATGTATAATTGAATTTTAATAATGCGTCAAGCTTAGATGCTCTTGCTTTGGTAGGATCGTGGATGGCATCATTTCTCTTTCTCTCTCTCTCTCCCACACACACACACACACACACGCACCCACGTACGCACGCACGCACGCACTCATGTATACACGCCGTGTATACACAAACGTACGCATGCGCATGTATACACATTATACAGGGCCCTGGGAACGATTTTTGTTACCTTCTAAATTGTTTGGGGGCTCCAAAAAGACGCCCCGCCCCTACACCCATAAATTGATTTTTGTTTTGCCGGGGGCTCCTAGCCTAATATGTTTTGTAAGTCCTACGGAAGCCCTGTATCAAAAATGGTGCTTTTATCCGGCCAGTAAGGATAATCGATAAATTTGACGCTAAGCCACCTGACTATTATGTTGACATTCCAAGTTTTTGACGTTATGGTAAAAATGTCAGTTCGTCTTTAAAGAATAAGTCATACAAGATGTATTCAAGCACTTAGCCGCATACTCGGATATATTACTGTAATTGTGACAACTTGCTGCCTGGATATGAGGTGACGGTTGCCCAAAATATCGATACGTTCAAAATAATCAGGGGAGCTGAACCCCAAGCCCACTGTATCTTACTGATATGGGTGCGGGAGGCATTCTGGTTCCAACTGTTAAAGGTACTATGTCCCTTTTGCAGCCAACCTCAAATTCTGTAGAATTTTGCAGGAATTATATGTCATGTACTGTATGTCCTATCTGTGAAATTTAAACGTTAGCAGTGTCCTCATTTTCAAATTATGCAAGGAAACCGGTTTACTTGCTAGACTTCACTGTCAGACACTATTGAGTGACTGACTGGCTTTTTTCTTCTTTGGTAATAACATACATGAAACGAGTTGTAAAGGGGACATGAGCATTTGTCTACATCAATAACCCACTTCTTGTGATGGCCACGATTAAACTGATTGAATCTTTGCGCAGCATAAAACGTATGACCATTCGGTACAATTGTCTGAAAATCAAGACTATTACTATTGGGCTCTATAGCCCTAAAGTCGATTTGACAACTAATAGTCGTTATTTTTCCACTTAAAGACATTTTCAAGCCCCACCTTTTTTAGGGAAGTTCTAAATTAGTATTATCTTTCAAATGCAGTTGGAATTTAACTTTTTCATTTTTTTGGCCTCCAAATGGGACATAGTACCTTTAAGTATCTAGTTTTTATAGAGTGATACTAGTCTATGATTTTAATCCAGGTCTTTTATTATCTTACACATGGCTGGTTCAATAAAGTATTATACAAAACAAATAATTTATGCCTAAATTTTCGAGGTAGGGGAGGAAAAAGGAAATGCATTGCCAAACATGTTTCCATGCCGTTTGGACAAGTATTGAGAAGATTCCGTGGGAAAAGAGACTATTTCTGGATTGCAATGAATGTACTATATAAATATTGCTTTACACTTTTTGTTCTAGAAGAGAGAAAGAGAGAGATAGAGAGAGAGATAAAGAAAGGGAGAGAGAGAGAGAGAGAGAGAGAGATAGAGAAAGTGGGAGGGTTGGTCTCAGAAGGGGGTGGGTGCAAGTTCTGAACTCCACCATCCATTGTTTTCACGTTTCAGACTAAAAATCATGACTATCACCTGGATCCAGATCTTATTTATGTATCATTCAACCGATAACCTGCATCATTTTTTAACCCACACCATGCCCTACACAACATATTGCCCCCATCCCGAAATTTCTCCAGGTGTTAGTAAGGGGGGGGGGGTATACACTATGCCCATGTTTCAGAAAGCAAATCATGTCTGTCACTTGTAATATTTTATTTATTATTTGACCGATGGCCTGCTTTGGTTTCAGAGAACACATTTATCGGTTGCTATCGAAATTATCGCCATATCAACAGGAATTAAGAGAAATATATCATTAAAATATGAAAGAACTTACATTACCTGACACCATTCTTCCCAACAAAATAGTCATCTGCTTAAAGATAGCGTCTACTCGCGATATACTCTATTTTCATCTATTTTACAAATGCTAAGGAGCAGACGGCCCTTAGCAAACAAAATGTCCATTTTAGCTCATATCAAAGTGAAAAATTTAGAGCGCTATAACTTTTTTTACACAAAAGCAATGAAGTTGGATATGATATGCAAGGTTTTCAGAAAGTTTGAAGTCAGTAGTCATCATAATTAAATAAATATATATGGACAAATAGGAATTTGGGGCGATTCACATGTTTGGTAAATTCGTAAAAATTCATATTTTTGGGTCAAAATTAAAATGCAAACCATCCCCGAACCTACTTAATGTTATATCATCTTACACGAAACTTAATTTTCTTTTATAATGACACCTCAAACATAGTAAAATGAGGTTCCGTTAAAATGTGCTATGCAAGATTCATTCAAATTCATCGAAGAAACTGAAATAATTTCAATGAACGAAATGCTACGACGGATGCTCAAAATGAGTTTGAATGTATGAAGGGCATGGTTCCGGGATCTTATCATTCTATAATATATGCACGCTTGACGAAAAGCGTTAATAACTCATGAATTTGAATGAGGAACATGTAAATTTGATTGAATCAAACGCGAATTTAAACCCATAGACCATGAATTTGTACTGTCGAATATCAAGAATGGGACAAGTCAAATTTGATTGAATGGATTGGAAAGGTTGTGAAATTGGCAGGAAAAATCTATACTTTCTCTTCTTTTCTGTTCTTTAACATTTTCTTCTATTCTTCTCCTGATTCCTTGTTATTTTCTATTTTCTTCATTCTTATTCTTCGTTCTTCTTTTAGGCCAGATGTAGATCAAATATGGACGTTCAATTAAAAAGAGCATGGAATTTGCCCAATAGACCAGCTCGTAGTTAGTACATAATAAAATATGTATCGAATGTTCACTACGAAGACTCCAGTCTAAATCAAGCTTTTGCTTCCTTTGGCTGAAGTCTCATGTTTAATTACATTTCTTTAGACTTTAACCACACAGCTCTTATTCATTAATGAGTCACTCTCCTTTTCATCTCACGAACATTGCTTCCTACATCATGCCTCTCTGTTTAAGTCATTTATGTTTAATCTAAGAATTTTTTTTTTATCTTGTTATTGTTTGTTCTACACTATCATTACATTCTATTATTTCGAAATGTATCATGTTTTGTTTATCTCTTTTCCACAAGCGAGGTTTTTATTTCCATAATTTCAATACTATTTAGTAAATATCCAATGTTATTTTTCATTCAATTATTGATTGAATGAAAAATAACATTGGTTAAAAATTAAAATATGTTCAACAATTCTTCCAGCTTAGTATTATATTCTTTGCCAATACATTCATACCTTAAAAATAATCTTAACAACGACTTGAATTAGAATTAAAAAGCATGCGGGTAAATAACAGAACCATTTACAATCTTTTTAACGTAACATTTATAGATTGCATATTGCGTATAATTTAAAATAGTATTCAGGAGAGCATATTTCTTGTTTTCTAGGTCCTTACCTGCAACTAATATCTTTTGTCTTATTTGAAGTTCTACTTGGAATAGGTGGAATATCAAATTACAAATTATTTTACATCATCATATCCTTGCAATACAAAAAAAAGTGAAACCTTGAATCAACTTTTTCACAAGTGTTGCATAAATTATTATTCACAGTTTGCCATTTATATAAATTTTCTTTTGAGGCAATAATCCTGTGAATAATCTTTAAATTAAATTGTTTAACTTTGTTATTTCGAATTTGCTTTGATTTAAATAAAAATACATGCTTTCAAAAAAGTCATTATCTAATTCAAGAAAGGAATCATGTATATGCTTATATAGGATTTCCTGGCCATATTCGCGTGTTTGTCATTCGAATTCATTTATTTTGCATTTAAGTTAGCGCAGATCGGCTTTCCCATGCCAATTATCATTCAATTTTCCAGTTTTTGTATTTAATTTAGGATTTCGGTCGAAGGGTTTCATAGATCTGTCATTCAATTTAAAAACTGCTCAACTAGCATTCAAATTGATATTCACTTGTCGAAGCGTAATTTGTATCATTCAAATTAACACCTGTCATTCGTATTCGTAATATTTTTGTTCAAGTTAGGAATGTTAGGGGGAAGAATAGCAACAAACTATTACAGTTTTTAAATAATGCAGTTGAAATGCATGATTTGCCATTGGGGTCTAAGCTGTTATTCCATTTATTTATTTTCAGGACAATGCATATGGGTGTAGTCAGACATAAAGTAAAGAAGGGGTGAAATCAAGGGATATTGCATTTCTGCACGGACATGTTAATATACCCGGGAAAGTTGGGGGTACCCTCAATCGCCCCTTTTTACTACAGACTCGGAATTTTACAAAAGTAATTCACATCGTCTCTTATACCCAGCACATCCCTCTGTTTTTCTTAAAGAGTTTCAGAGTTTACTTGTCCGCCTGCAGATCGATGGCTAAAGACATGGCTAAATAATGAATCTTGTTCAAATTGTTGACTCTAGTCCCTACCCCGTCACAATATAGTACCGTTCTTCCATAATGAAATTATGATGAAATTATGATAAATTTATGATGAAACATAAGACAAACAACTTCCTTACATGAACATTTCCAAATATACTGAGACTATCAGGTCCGTAAATGCAAGTCGTTTTTTCTTCTTAACAACTAAACTTAAATGTTGATGAATATCATATAAATCTAATAAGTATAAGTGTATAAATGCAAGAAAATGAAATATGATGAAATACACATGAAAAAACATTCTTGAAAGAAAAAGTGTGTAATAAACGAGAAATGTATATTGACCATCAATTTAAGTGCACAAAGTGCTAATTTGAATGCTACAAATGAATTAGAATGCTAAAAGTACATCGTCGCGTTGTCAGAAAATCGTGTTGCGCCAAATCGAATGACCAAATAGCGAAAGAAGCACATTATTGATTAATTTGAATGAAACATACGTAGATTCTAACGACAAATCCATAGATTTGAAAACTAGAAAAGGGAATATAAACCCGACACTTAAACCGTCGAATTTGAACGCAAGACAAATTAATTTGAATGACAAACTCGCGAATTTGGCCGGGAAATCCTACATTAAAACGGATAACAAGTAAAACGGCTATAAAATAAAATCAAGCACAAGGTGACCATTTCAATATGATTTTTAAAAAAACATAAAATACTTACCATTTTACAAATCAATTTTCAAGGGCCTCCAAAAATGATCAAACAACTTGACCTCGGTCTCGGATAAAAAAATGAACAAATTTGGCAAAGAAGAAAACAGTTGCTCGAATACAGAAGGGCGGGAAATATTAACTGTAAGATTAAAACTGTAGGCTAAAGCTACCAATCAACGGAAATCAATTGAAATCGCAGGAGACATATGACTGGATAACTACGTTCGACCAATTGTAAATGGTAAATGATACATTTTTCCTTCTCCGCAGGCGGTAAGCTCATATGAGAACAGGATTGATATGAACAGATAGATTGTGTTTTGTTGTTGAAATGCACGTTGCGATAGAAACAAGCTGGTATTAAGAGGCATGCTATATACAATTATATTTTAAACAGACCGTTATGCACTGTCAGATAAATTAATATCAAACTTCATCACATAACCTTCATGGATATTTCCGGCATGAAAAATTTCCGGCATCAACACATGTATAATTGAATTCTAATAATGCGTCAAGCTTGGATGTTCTTGTTTTGACAGGATAATAGATGGCATCGTTTTCTCACTCTCTCTCTCTCTCTAACTCACACACACACACACACACACACACACGCACTCACACATACACACACACACACACACACGCACACTCACCATACACTTGCACAACATACTCACCAACTCATACACAAAGATCGTTTAAACACTTTTTCATTTTAAGGTTTACCTTAAGATTTTTTTGCTTTTGTTTTTTTGAGGCCGCCATCCTTATCAAGCTTTGCTCATGATTGCGGTCTCCTGCATTTTTCCAACAGAATAGTTCGGATAATACTTTAAATTTATGATTATATGTTTTTGGAAATATTAAGTTTCGTTATTATATGTACATATATTATGTAAAAAAAATTTTGACAAGAAGAAAATATTGTTTGTTTATATTGTATTATACCTTACATTTATATGTTCTTTGTTATTCAGTTATATTTTATATGGAAAAAAATACAGAAATAAAATAAAATCAAATCAAATAACTTCACACAGGCGCCCCCCCCCCCCCGAGAACGGTGGTCCGGTACTTTACCAGTAGTACTTGCAAAAATATCTCGTGTGTATAAACTGTGTTGTTATCAGTGGCGTCGATCGCTCGACGTTTCATTAAATTATTAGAGAAAGAAGACGATTCATTGTACTGTTTTCGACTCTTAATCCTTGTCTGAATACAGTTCCCCCCCCCCCTCCCGCGCGAAACGCGGAAGCTTTGTCGTTTCATTTGATTATTACTCTTAATCCTTATTTGAATTCAGAAGCCTCGCTGTTTCATTAAATTAATACTCTTAACCCTTGTCTGAGTTCATTTTTCGCCGATCCCGTGCAAAGCGCGGAAGCTTTCACGTTTCATTAAATTACTAGAGAAAGAAGACGATTTGTTGTATCGTGTCCTTGTCTGAATTCAGTTTCCAGCAATCTGGTTTCCATTGTCAACAGAAAAAACATGCAATCATCACTGTACACATAGATTGGCATATTGCAAGCTTCGCATGGCACGCACACACATGAGCTGACTAGCCATCCGGGTAAGTGCAAAGTCCTACCAGACCCATGTACTATCAGCTGGTTACCACGCACCGCGCCGGTATCGAGTGTCGCGAGTATTATTGGGTCGCGTGCCAGCTAGGAATACATGTTATAGGATTTGTGAAAGAAAGTTTAAAAATAACACAAAAAGCCTCATTTTTGGCTGTCGGCTGTGTAACAATGTCGTAAAAGAAGCATAATGATATACATCAAATATATCATACAAACAAAAAATGCAGTGGGTGCACCCCCTCTTCCCAGGGCCCTGCACATATATATATATATATATATATAAACATACATATTAATGTCCAGATATCTCCTCGGAGATCGAGGAAAATACACAAGAATATAAGAAATATTTATGTTCCGTACACGCAGAAATTGTTTTAAAAATGTTCGCTCTTAGGGCTTTGTCAAGTAATGATTTTATTTAACTTTCAAGAATATTATCGTTATGCATCAAAATATGCGCATCCTATCCCCATAAATGCGCCAAAGTGCAAGGAGAAGGGACAAGATTAATTACGTCACGAAGAAATATGAAGGAGTTTCCAATGAAAAGGAGGTTGATGTGATTTCTGTTATAAAAAATACATAAATAAAATTAATGGTTGTTTTTGTACAAGTCAATATGTATTATGCTGCGGGACTTCGTCAGTGAGTCTAATCGTAGGTGTAAGCTTCTTTCTCTGTTCTTTCCGTTCATTGTAGAAAATACTAATCACCCTTTCCCGATGCTGGGTTGTATATAACGTGATAACAGAAGTTCTCTAATTTCAATTTTATATCCACACATTCTCTCAGTCTATATTTACATCACGTCTATTCAAATTCTCTCAATCATTTATACCGCTCATTATCATTTTAAAATAAATCATCTAAAATGTCTCTCCCTTTATCATCTTCTTACCATTTGTTTACAATCTTGATTTCTTCCATTCAAATCCATCTACCTTTTAAAATGTCTATGTCTTAAAAATCTCTTACTTTATTATCTTCTCATATTCTTTCACTCTTTTGTTTTCCTCTCTTTTAAATCCTCTCACTCCCTTTAATTAAACGATTCGCTCCCTTTACCACCTTCGCTTATTCTTGCAATCTTTATCTGAGTCTTCCTTTCAAATTATATCACTCTATCATACATCTCTTTCATGACAAATTTCTCTCACTTTACACTAATATCTTCTCACATTCTCTCACTCTTTATCTCTTCCTTTCGAGTTCTCTCACAAAATTATACATCTCTTTCATTACAACTTCTCTCAATTTCTCCTTTCCACACGTTTTTATGTACCGTGTATCTTTCTCCTTCTTACTCAAACAAACACAATTGACAGGATATTAATTGAAACTAATTATTGCACGTCAAACAAATATTTAATCACTAATTGTACTATTTTAATGACTTTACAAAATGAATCATCCTGTAAAATTGACAACTCCCATTGTTTCAAGTTTGCCTACTTACATCAGCTTTACTTATAGTAAATACTATTATTAGCTTAGAAATAATGGTTATGGTCAAAACAGTAATCTTTAAAAAAAAACTTCAGGCAGTTCTGAAAATGCAAAAGCACTGTTCATTAAATCATCTCACTCCATTTAATTAAACGATTCGCTCCCTTTACCACCTTCGCTTATTCTTGCAATCTTTATCTGAGTCTTCCTTTAAAATTATATCACTCTATCATACATCTCTTTCACGACAAATTTTTTTCTCAATTTATATAAATATCTTCTCACATTCTCTCACTCTTTATCTCTTTTTTTCGAGTTCTCCCACTAAATTATATATCTCTTTCATTGCAACTTCTCTCAATTTCTCCTCTCCACTCTTTCTTATGTGCTGTGTATCTCTCTTCTTCTTACTCAAACAAACACAATTGACAGAATAGTAATTGAAACTAATTATTGCACGTCAAACAAACATTTAATCACTAATACTACTATTTCAATTACTTTAGAAAATGAATCATCCTGTAACATGGCAACTCCCATCGTATCAAGTTTGCATATTTACATCGGCTTTACTTACAATAAGTATAATGATTAACTTGTAAAATAATGGTTATATTCACAGCAAAAGTAATAATAATGTAAATGATGATAATAATAATAATAATAATAATAATAATAACAGCAATACTGATACAATAAATATTATTATCAAAATGTAAGGCACCCATCAATTTGATTCTTGTGTTTTAAATATCTTTTAACTTGCTCTTTTTTCAATTGCAGACCCATTCACTAACTAAAGTATGCCCCTTTACCCTCACCATTAACAATATTTCCACGATGCATTATTTCATGATAAAGATGGTATATATTAATCTTGCCTTCATTATTAATGAAGCTCTATTTTATTTATTTATTTATTTATTTATTCGGTTTAAAAACATCAACACGTCAAGTTCAGGAACTCATAATGGCTGATTTACAATGAAATTGAATAGTGTAAACAAAATTGAACCAACAAATATACACTTAAGAAAAACATATTGTTTCACACACATGAAAATATGGTTACAATACAATTTACAACGGCTGGCTAGATGTGGCTAGACCAAGGCGAGATATGACAAGGAAATCGAAAAGAAGATAAATGACTAAAGAGAGAGAGAGAGAGAGAGAGAGAGAGAGAGAGAGAGAGAAGAAGAAGTGGTGAGAGAGAAAGAGAGGGACAAGAAAGGGGAGGGTAGAAAGAAAAAGAGAGAAGGTAGAGGGAAAGAGAGGGGAGGGGAGATACGGAGGGGAAGTGAGGGAGAGAGAAGGAAGAGAGAGGAAGAGAGAGGAAGGTAGAAAGAGAGAGAAGAGAGAGGGAGAGAGTGAGGTATAGAAAGAGAGAGCGAGAGAGAGGATAGAGGAGAGAGAGAAGAGAGAGATAAGAGGGGAGAGAGAAGGGGATAGAAGAGAAAGAGAGAGAGAGAGAGAGGGAGGAGAGAAAAAGAGAGACATGGAGAGGGAGGGAGAGATAGAGAAAGAGAGAGAGAGAGAGAGACAGAGAGAGACAGAGAGGAGATCTTTAAAAGGCAAATTAAGAAACAAGGTAGATAAACGTAGCATTAAAACATTAATACATTTCTTATACACATCTACACAGGAGAAGGCGCACCGGAGCGTTCTGAGAAGACAACAATGGATTGGCCTGCAACGCATCGTCGCGTCCGCTCCGAAGGCCACGGTACGTGCGGCTGCACATGATGGTCAACATTTCAGCATTTTCAAGAAATTTAGAGTAGCTAGAATGTACAGGCAATTTGGCAGTAAATAGCAAAATATAATCAATACCCTTCCCGACAATGTTGTGCAAAACATGTAAAGCTAATTGTTTAAGAGTTGACACCTCTATTAATTAATGGAAAAACCCGCATTTCTTCAATATTCTGGATCAGAAAAATACAGCTATAATAAAGTATTGCACCTTGTAGTGGTTCTAAAGAGTCACAACTAGGATGTGAAGCTAATCGCTAAGTTGACACCTCTATTAATGGAAAACCCGCATATCTTCAATTTAACGAATCAGAACAGTGGGATGGCCCTTATGAAGGTCCCTGTGCTTACCCTGCCCACGAACATCACATGAACATTGCTTCCTACATCATGCCTCTCTGTTTAAGTCATTTATGAAATGTTTGAATTAAGAAAACAAATCTTTTCTTTTTCTGGTCTGTTTTACACATTAATTACCTTTTATTATTTCGAAGTGTATCATATTTTGTTTTTCTCTTTTCCTCAAGCGAGGTTTTTATTTCTTTAATTTCAATACATATTTACATTAATTACTATATAATTGAATGGAAAAAAACATTGGCTAAAAATTAAAGTATGTTTAACAATTCTTACAGCTTAGTATTATTTTCTTTGCCAACACATTCATAGCTTATAAAACAATTCTAGCAACGACTTGAATTAAAATAACAAAGTATGCGGGTAATAACAGAACCATTTACAATCTCGTTAACGTAACATTTATAAATTGCATAATTATTGCGCACAATTTAAAATAATATTCAGGAGAGTATATTCCTTGTTTCTGTATGTCCTTACCTACAACTAATATCTTTTGGCTGACTTGAAGTTCTACTTTTAATAAGTAGAATATCAAATGATAAGTTATTTTCCAACACATAATCACATCTTTGCAATTCAACAAAAGTGAAACCTTGAATCAACTTTTTCACAAGTGCATACAATATTATTCACAATTTGCGATTTTAAAAATTCCTTTGAGGCAATAATCGTGTGAATCATCTTGAATTTAAATTGTTTAACTTTATTATTACGAATTTGCTTTAATTTAGATGAAAATGCATCTTTTCAAACGAAGTCATTATCTAAATCTAGAAATGTATCATGTATATGTATATATCGAAACGGACATTACGTAAAACAGCAATGAAATCAAATCAGGCTCATGGTGGCCATTTCAATATGATTTAAACAAAAACATTAAAATACTTACCATTTTACAAATCAATCGAAAAAGGGCCTCCACAAATGATCGAACAGAACGATAATAACCTGACCTCTTTCTCGGATAAAAGGAACAAATTTGGCAACGAAGAAAACAGATGCTTGAATACAGAAAGGCGGGAAATATTAACCGTAAGATTCAAACTGTAGGCTAAAGCTACCGATCAACGGAGATCAATTAAAATCGCAGGAGACATATAACTTGATACCTTCCGTCGACCAATTGTAAATGGTAAATGATACGTTTGTCCTTCTCTGCAGGCTGTGAGCTGATACGAGAACGGGATTGATATGAACAGATAGATTAAAAAGGAAATACCGTCAATTGGTCGATCAAAATTATGATGATGATTGGTGGATTGATATCAATGGGATAGATGGTGAGATACCTCTGCAAGGGATGGAGCTAATGTGATGATTGTTTGGTTTCAGTTTTTGTTTGTAAAGTCACCCATTACTTAGGGAGCTTGTTGTGTTGTGAACAGAATCTATGGGATAGCTATTAACGCCGATGATTGTTCTTTCTTTGTTTTTTTAGCTTATGCTTTTATTTGAGAAAATGCTAGATATCTCAGAAACATTATACCTTTGGATCGAAACAGTGGATAGCTCCTTGAGATAGCTTTTAGCCCCGATAATATTTGTTTGTCTATTTTTTTTACATTTTGTTTAAGAAAACGCACGTTTTTATCTTAAAAACATCAACATTTTGGATCAAATTTAGGGGATAGCTCTATTAGATAGGTATTAGCGCCGATAAACTTGTTCTAAGGGTTGGGATGTACATAATTCCGCTGGTTGAAATACATGTTACGCTTATAACTTGCTAAAAGTGAATAGAAAATTATGAGTCAGCGTCATGGAAAACCTTTCAGCGCCAATGATTTTTAGAGGGGTGGAGTTGTATTTTTTTGTTTGGGGGAAAACACATGTTACCTTAGAAACATGTTGAGTGGATCGAAGCTATGGGATAGCATTAAGGGATAGCATCGACCATGTTTGTTGTTGAAGTTACCTTAGAAACAAGCTCGTTAAATTGTAAAAATTAATTGTTGAAATGCACGTTACGATAGAAAGAAGCTAATTAAATTGATATGTTTGATACAAGAAAAAAAAACGATTGTTATGAACAATCAGTCGATTGGATATCGAGCCTCATCATAATTAATAACGCAGCAATATCACACTTTAATGCTTTGACCTTGGTAGAATCATGGATGACATCGTGTTTAACCTGAATGTTAGTACTTTCAAAGGATCGTTTATTCGAAATTTTAGAATAAAATAGGGTTTATTACTCTGGACAAGGTTTGCAATTGTGAAAAAGAACTCTATTTCATCTCCCGACTTATCATTATAAACCTTTGAAATGACGAACCTCCGGAGAAACGAACCTCGGAGTTATGAACTGTCGGAATAAAGAATCTTTCTGATTATTAAACCTTCGGAATTATGCATCTTTAAGACAATGAATTTTCGGAATTATAAACCTTCAAACAAAAAACTAAATAAACTCGGTTTAGTAGGTTAATTAATACCGAGAAGGTTACATTCAGGCTAACCAAGTTAATGAGTTATTTTAAACATCATGTTGGTCATCATATTATCCCGACTAAAACTTTCTTCAAAAGAAACAAACAAATAATTATCTTGCTTACAAAGAGAGAAATGCAAATGAAATTTCTAATTTTACACCTGAATGTTGAATTTTGAGACATTTAGGAATTATCAAAATGTTAAATACCTATCGGCACAATGGTGTTTTAGAGAAGTGGGGTTGTATTTTTTTAATTTTTTTTGGTTGGGGGGGGGGGGCACATGTTACCTTAGAAATATGTTGAGTGGAGCTAATGTGTGGGATAGCATGACAGGATGTATATTTATAGCATCAACCATTTGTGTTGTTGAGATCGATAGAAACAAGCTGGTTAAATTGATAGGCATGATACAAGAAAAAAAGGGAACCCAACCGTTATGCACAATCAGACAATTTGATATCGAGCCTCATCACATTACCTGCCCAACACATACTAATAACGTGTCACACTTTAATTCTCTCGCTTTGGTAGAATAATGGATGGCACCGTTTTCTTCCGAAGGTTGGTACTTTCAAAAGTTCGTTTATTCGAACTATGAGAATGAAATAGGGTTCACTACTCTAAACCAGGTTTGCAATTGTGAAAATGAAAATTCTCTCTTCATTTCAGGAGTAAAAACCCTATTACATCTTTCGACTTATCATTATAAGCCTTTGAAATGACGAGCGTTAGGATAAAAAAACATCAGAATTATGAACTGTTGGAACAAAGAATCTTTCTGATTAATAAACCTTTGGAATTATGAACCTTCGGAATTATGTTCTTCGAGATAACGAACTTTTGGAATTATAAACCTTCGACAAAAAAAGAAAGAAATAAACTCGGTGTAGAAGATTAATTGCCCGACAAGGTTACATTCAGCTTAACCAAATCAATGAGTAATTTTAAACATCATGTTGGTCATCATATTGTCCCGACCGAAACTTTCTTCAAAATAAACAAACAAATAATCATCATGCTTACAAGAAGACTAATGGAAATGAAATTTCTCATTCTACACCCAAATGTTGAATTTTGAGACATTTAGAAATTATGAGATTTGGAATACTTATCGGCCCCAATGGTTTTTGGATAGGTGGGGTTGGATTTTGTTTGTTTGGGGGGGGGGGGACACATGTTACCTTAAAAACATGTTGAGTGAATCTAAATTATGGGATAGCAGTATTGGATAGATACTGATAGCATCGACCATTGTGTTATGTTGTTGAAATGCACGTTGCGATAGAAACGAGCTAGTATTAAGAGGCGTGATATATACATTAAACAAACCGTTATGCACTGTCAGATAATTTAATATCAAAATTCATCATATGGGCTCTATGTATATTTCCGGCATGAAAAAGTTTGAATAATGCATGGATACATGTATAATTGAATTGTAATAATGCTTCAAGCTTAGATGTTCTTGCTTTGGTAGGATCATGGATGGCATCGTTTCTCTCTCTCTCTCTCTCTCTCTCTCACACACACACACACACACACGCGCGCACACGCACACAAACACGCACACACGCACTTCACACGCACGCATTTATGTATACACGCCGTGTATACACACACGTACACATGTCATACGCATGTATACACATTATACAGGGTCCTGGGAACGATTTTTTTTCACCGGGGGTGCTGAGCGTATTAGGACAATTACCCCCTGGGCAATCACCCTCGGAAAATTACCCCCCGGGAAACTACCCCCAAAGACAATTACTCCCCGGTGAATCGACCCCCGAGGACAATTACCCCCCCCCCCCCCCAAGTACAATTGGCGCTTATTCAGAAACGTATCCAAAATTTGACCCGTAACTCCGGCGTGGAGATAACCTACTAAAACATACCCAAAATGACGTAAATATTCATTAAATGTCCAAATAAAGATCATGAGCCAAAAGTCGTTTATTACCTGTTTCGTGTCATTTTTTTGGTTATTTTTGGAGTATTTTCCGGAAAAACGATGATATTAGTATACACTTTTTCTCCGGATTTCACGGCAAACCGCTGCACATTATCTAGCCCCTTCTTTACCTTTATTCCGCCGTTTTTCAACATTAAATGTGTATGAATCTAACAAATTATCGATCGCTTCTTTGATGCACAAGTTTTTTACCAAACGCCTCCCTCCTTATCTTATTCAAATGTTTTGTTTAAACGAAAAGGTCTATGCTTACTCTACTCGACAGTCAGCCAAATTCTATCTCTGGAAAACAGAAACTAATATACTTTCAAAATCAGTTGGTTACCTTGGCCCCATTATCTGGAATGTCTTGCCTTCTGACATTCAACACACACAATTCAATGCACTCTTTAAAAACACGACTTTTGTTCATCCCATGTTAGTGCCTCTTTTTGAGGGTGTAAAAAGTGCCCTATTTTCACCTCTGATAATTACTCTTTGTACTTTGGCATATGCTCCTTTTCTTTCCTGATAAGTGTCCCCTTTTCCTCTCATCATTAAACGCGCCCTAGCTAATTTCAAGCGCGACTAACAGCAATTTTCCCCGAAGCTCGCTACGCTCGCACGCATCTATAGATGATATACTTATGTTACTTATCAAAGGTCTTTTCAGTCCTCCGTTATGGGAATGTGCACATAATTCCATTAGGATTGGGTTTTTCCCTCTTTATAACATGTAATTTTTCGTACTGCGACCTCAGACATCTTAAAATTTTTCCTCGCTCGCTAGCAAACAATGTTGTAGACAATCAAACCCAACTGCAAATTATGATGCTTAAGCAATATCTTGTGTGGTGTTTCAAGTGAAACAAATATTGAAATCATCCCTGATAATTGTAATCACAGTGTAGGGGTATATACCAATGTCTAAAAATTGTATATTTTCGCTCTGAGGTTTCCCTTTGTAGGTTCCCTTTTTTCCTTGGTGCCTCCCCCCACTTTCGAAGTCACTCGGCCGCCCCTGCAGTGAATGCATTATTAGACTGTTTTCCTTATAATAAAGATTAAGCTGAAAAATTAAACTTAAAAAACAGAATCAGACAAATATAAAAGACGATTTTGAATATGTGGAAATGCAAAAATTTAACACTTTCAGTTAAAAATACTTTTAATAAAAACTTTTGCCTTTTAATAGCAAAGTTCATATATTTAGATTCAGCTTTAGATGTCTCAGAATATGTCATTCAATGTAAAGCATGATCATATTCGACTTTCTATGGAGTGGAGGTAAAGTTATGATAAACAAATACTATCATAGTGGATTTAGAAGAAAGGGGTTTCAAGATGGTCGACCTTAAAACAATTTTTGCAGCTCAAAAGTTGAAGTGGATAGATATTAATAACACAACTAGAAATGTGTGGAAGAATATCTTTGATAAGTTCATTGAACCCGGTTACCTAGTTTTTTATTTCAATGTACATCCAAAACAAGTTTACACGTGGAAGAGCATATCGCCGTTTTTTAAAGGAATGTTGAAAGCTTATTTCAGTTTTATTAATCCAGACGATGTAGAAATTACTAATCAAATAATTTGAAATAATCGTAATATTTTTGTTGCATCCAAACCCTGTGTTGATAAAAGCGTGCATGTTAAAGGTATAAACTTTGTTAGTGCTTAATAAAATAACTCCGGGTCAATAATTCCATTTGATAGTTGAAATAGGAGTTGCCCCGAATTGTGTAATGCGTTGGAGGAGTATTGTTCATGCCATACATGTAGCTTATAAACAGAAACTTAGACAAGGTTTTGATGGGAAGAATTGTGTATCCAAGGCTTTTACACTTATTAAAAATGATTCAGAGTTACAGCTAGAAAACATGACACCCTAGAAATTTTACCGTATTCGAATTAAAAGGATTTTTTTATACCTCCTGCTTCTCAAAAAGAAATTACGAGAAAATGGATATTACAGATAGTAATTGGAAATATATATATATATATATATATCCTAACTTTTATATCAACTATTGAAGTTAAAACAAAAATTCCCAGTTCTAAATTAACACAAACTGTCTTCTAACTAATAATAGATAACGTAAAATGAAATTGGTTGACTCAGAACTATGTAATTTGTTGTGAAAAGTTCCCCGAAACAATGGAGCATATTTGTTGGGAGTGTTCATATATAAGGCCGATATGGTCAGTCTCAAGACTGGTATAGAGATAGTACTACTACCTATATCAGTTTTAATTTTTACTCTGTATCATTTCAATATAAAAGAAATGGCCCGAATTTGTTTGTTTAATCCTAATAAGAAAAAAAGGATATTTGATAACAGATACAGGAAACATATAGACCATCGTTTAGCTGTTTCAAACATTAAATTAACTTTAATTTTTCTCTAGAAAAGCAAGTGGCTTTGAAAAATAAAAAATACAACGAGCAAATTCTTTACTAAATGACATGTGTTAAAAGGTAATGCTTTAGAAGATCAATATACATGTACAATGTTGCTGTTACGACATTTTTATTTGTTCTCTTTTTTTCTTCTTTCATTTCTATGAGATTGTAAAATTGTATTTTCTGTTTCTGTTCCGTTCAAACAATGTATTTCATTATACCCAGAAGTTAGGCGGGGTAAATTTAAAAAAAAACTTCTTTTAGGAGGTAAAAATACAAAATACAAATTATCTCACTTTTGCAATGTGAAAAACAAATTTGCTCTTTCTTAAAGAGAAAGTTGAGTTCTGGGAAGAGGTGAAAAATAATTTGTGAGCGTTGTCATTCTAATTATGCAAGTGTGGAAGAACATCAGCTAAGACATGTTCCCTGAAAAGCATGGCTCTTCAAATGCCTTCATATTCTAAATATGTCATGTAACATCGTAAAACTCGGGGGTAGGATTTTTACGTCACGTGTTCGTATAGTCCCATATACATCTTTCTGTGTACAGTGTTTGTAGTTCCCAAGACTTGGCCAAATTTCTTATCATTTTGATGATTCCAGAACCTTGCAATACATACAAATTCTTATATGCTAGATGATCAACCTTTTCTGATAGATTCCACACAGTTTCTTTCACAATGCAATCACATGACCAGAACTCAACTTCATCTTTAAAGGTAAAGACCAGTTATGGTCATGCGATTGCATTGTGAAAGAAACGTTGTGGAATCGATCATAAAAGGTTGATCATCTAGCATCTAGCATCTGCAAGGTTCTGGAATCATCAAAATGATAAGAAATTTGGCCCATTCTTCTTACAGTTACAAGCACTATACACAGAAAGATGTACATGGGACTACCCTATATCTCTCACAGACCACGAGAGAAACAAATTTACCAAATATATGAATTAGTAGGCGGTTTCCGGGCAAATTTTTTATCATCATGTATTAGTCAAAACATATTCTTTCACATGATTACTAATGAGAGCTTCCATTTCATTTTTTGAAATTGGGGCGTTTACAATACTGGTCTTTACCTTTAATGCCACACTCTATGCTTATTTTACTTTATATTAATCTCATCTTGCAGCTATTAGCTAACGTAACCCGTTGACTACTGAATTATGTAATTCCCATAGACTTAACACAGAGACCATCAGGTTCCAGTAAGCTATGGATTAATGTTCTCTATCCGTACGTCTTACACGCCCATTTACACACTAGCTATATGTACAACAGAATTAAGTACCAATACAGACCACCCCTTCCCATTTTTTTTTGTCTGGGTAGATAAATTCGTTGGGAATCGCAAATGCTGGGGCTGAGTGCATGCATGCACTCAAAAGTAAAATATAAACATTTGGGGGAAAAATTAACATTTACAATTTAACCGTTATAACAGTTTCAGATTAATGAACTCACTGGTATTCTATTTTTGTTATTGTATGAGCCATTGAAAGTACCAACGTTTGGGAGAAAACGATGCCCATCATTATCCTACCAAAACAAGAGCATCAAAGTGAGACGCTTTATTGCAATTCAATTATACATCTATTCATTAAAAATACAGACTTTTTCCATGCCAGAAATATTCCATTAAGGTAATGTGATGAATTTATATATTTATTTGTCTGATAGTGCAAATTGGCCTTGGTTCTTTTTAATCAGCGTATCATTAATACCAGCTTGTTTGTATCGCAACGTGCATAGCAACAAAAAACAATGGTGATACTATCAATATTTATCCTTTTGATCCACTCACAAACCCCACCACTCTGAAAATATTTGACGCTGACAGGTATTCCAATAAAGCTGAATCATAATTGTCAATTCCCTTTCAGCATGTTATTAGCGTAACATGTATTTTCACATATAAAATCAATGTACGCCCCACTCCTCAAAATAAGTACATTGGCCCTAATACCTAACACAGCTTTTGAACTATTTCGATCTAGAATTATGATTTCTTTTTTTAAAGATAACAAGCGTTTTCACGAACATCACAAACCAAAACGAAGCAAACAAGCTAATTTAGAGGTGGGGGTCCTGGGAAAGGGGGGGGGGGAGGGGTTTGACAAGGGTCACAGTGCCCCCAACTTTTTTAAGTACCCCCAAAAGGGCCCTTTTTAACAAAGAAAAGGTGCCTCCTTTTACTTAATCTTTTTGTTTAAAGCCCTTGAAGATTGATCTGTTAAGTATTTTATGTTTTTGTTTCAATCATATTAAAATGGCCACCATGTGCTTGATTTTATTTTATAGCCGTTTTCCTTGTTATCCGTTTTAATAAATATATGATTCCTTTCTAGATTTAGATAATTAATTTGTTTAGAAGGATGTATTTTCATTTAAATTAATGCAAATTCGTTATAATAAAGTTAAACATTTAAATTTAAAGATGATTCATAGGATTATTGCCTCAAAAGAAAATTTATATAAATGGCAAACGGTGAATAATAATTGATGCAACACTTGTGAAAAAGTCGATGCAACGTTTCACTTTTTGTTTGTATAACAGGGATATGATTATGTTTTGGAAAATAATTTGTAATTTGATATTCCACTAATATGTATGTATTACTCTGTTATCTTGATGTAAACATGAAATTATGCATGACATACTGATAACTTGTTTGTTTTTAAATTGTACATATTGGAAGAAATAAATGAGAGCTATATGCTCTCTCTATCAATCAACAATACAAATGCATATCGATGGTGGGTTGCGGCCGGGCGCGCGCTGTGTGAAGTTATCTACCGTAATGAGGATCTGAGACATTACGGTAGATAACTTCAGTAAGACATCATGGACCAGATGTTTGGAACTCCTTACCAAATTCAATAAGGCATTGTTTATCTCTCTATTCTTTTAAAACATCTCTCAAAAAACTCTTATATCGAAGTATCTACATAACTGATTTCAACATGCAGTAGGCAATTGTCAAATTTTGGTCACATTGCAACTCAGTTTTTCAAATTTTGTTTTCTATTTCGTATTCTTAGTTACCTTTATTGTAAAGGCTATATTTGTTTCCACTGCAATATACCACACAGAGCTACGTGCACTTACACTATTCATTACAAACACATACAAACAAGCACGCTCGCGTGCACATGCACACACACACACACACACACACGCACACACACACACACACACACATTCTCACATCAGGGCCTTTGTGGGGCACCTGATTGTGGGGTATTTCTGTGCGTTCCAGATATACCTTGTGGTCCCCTACTAGTGGGGTATGTACAACCTGGCGATAACAACCCGGCGGTGTGCTTACGATGTTACCATAAAAAAGTGTGCAAGTTTTAGCACACGCTCACAAAAAGTCATTTATGGGGTACCACTTCTAATGCCCCGCAGGGCATAGGACACCGAATATACAGTCATTTGAAAGACTTTACTCTGTGGGGTCCTGAAAAAATACCCCACAAAGTAAAAATGCCTCACAAGGGGTATGTGAAGCGCACATAAAACCCCACAAGAATGCTGAGGTGAGAGCGCACACACACACACACACATACGCACACACTCAAAATACACTTGCACAACACACTCACCAACTCATACACAAAGATCGTTTAAACACTTTTTCATATAAGGTTTACCTTAAGATTTGTTTGCTTTTGTTTTTTTGAGGCCGCCATCCTTGTCAAGCTTTGCTTATGATTGCGGTCTCTTGCACTTTTCCAACAGAATAGTTCGGATAATACTTTAAATTTATGATTATATGTTATGGAAATATTAAGTTTCGTTATTATATGTACATATATTATGTAAAAAAAACATTTTGACAAGAAGAAAATATTGTTTGTTTATGTTTTTGTTATTCAGTTATATTTTATATGGAAAAAAATGCAGAAATAAAATCAAATAAAATCAAATAACTTCACACAAGCGCCCCCCCCCCCCCCCGAGAACGGTGGTCCGGTACTTTACCAGTAGTACTTGCAAAAATATCTCGAGTGTATAAACTGTGTTGTTATCAGTGCCGTCGATCGCTCGACGTTTCATTAAATTATTAGAGAAAGAAGACGATTCGTTGTACTGTTTTCGACTCTTAATCCTTGTCTGAATACAGTTTTCCCCCTCCCGCGTGAAACGCGGAAGCTTTGGCGTTTCATTTGATTAATACCATTAACCCTTGTCTGAGTTCATTTTTCGCCGATCCCGTGCAAAGCGCGGAAGCTTTCACGTTTCATTGAATTATTAGAGAAAGAAGACGATTTGTTGTATCGTGTCCTTGTCTGAATTCAGTTTCCAGCAATCTGGTTTCCATTGTCAACACAAACTTACAATCATCACTGTACACACAGTTTGGCATATTGCAAGCTTTGCATGGCACGCACACGCATGAGCTGACTAGCCATCCGGGTAAGTTCAAAGTCCGACCAGACCCATGTACTATCAGCTGGTTACCACGCACCGCGCCGGTATCGAGTGTCGCGAGTATTATTGGGTCGCGTGCCAGCTAGGAATCCATGGATTTTGTGAAAGAAAGTTTAAAAATAACACTAACAAGCGTCATTTGTGGCTGTCGGCTGTGTCACAATTTCGTAAAAGAAGCATAATGATATACATCAAATATATCATACACAAAAAATTGCAGAGGGTGCAACCCCTCTTCCCATGCAGGGCCATGCACATACATATATAAACATACATATTAATGTCCAGATATCTCCTCGGAGATCGAGGAAAATACACAAGAATATAAGAAATAATAATGTTCCGTACACGCAGAAATTGTTTTAAAAATGTTCGCTCTTAGGGCTTTGTCAAGTAATGATTTTATTTAACTTTCAAAGATATTATCATTATGCATCAAAATATGCGCAGCCTATCCCCATAAATGCGCCAAGGTGCAAGGAGAGGGGACACGAATAATTACGTCACAAAGAAATATGAAGGAGTTTCCAATGAAAAGGAGTTTGATGTGATTTCTGTTATAAAAAATATATAAATAAAATTAATGATTGTTTGTGTACAAGTCAATATGTATTATGCTGCGGGACTTCGCCACTAGGAGGCGCTGTCCAGTGAGACTAATCGCAGGTATAAGCTTCTTTCCTCTGTTCTTTTCGTTCATAGTAGAAAATACTAATCATCCTATCCCGATGCTGGGTTGTATATAACGTGATAACAGAAGTTCTCTAATTTCATTTTTATATCCGCACATTCTCTCAGTCTATATGTTTATCACGTCTATTCAAATTCTCTCAATCATGTATACCGCTTATTATCATTTTTTAGATACATCATTTAAAATGTCTCTGCCTTTATCAGCTTTTTACAATCTGTTACTTTTTATTTCTTCCATTCAAATCCATTTACCTTTTGTATTTTTATGTCTTAAAAGTCTGTCACTTTATTATCTTCTCATATTCTCTCACTCTTTTGTGTTTCTCTCTTTCTAATTATCTCACTCCCTTTCATTAAGCAATTTGCTCCATTTACCACCTTCGCTTATTCTTGTAATCTTTATCTGAGTCTTCCTTTCAAATTATATCACTCTATCATACATCTCTTTCATGACAAGTTTCTCTCACTTTACATAAATATCTTCTCACATTCTCTCACTCTTTGTCGCTTCCTTTCGAGTTCTCTCACTAAATTATACATCTCTTTCATTGCAACTTCTCTCAATTTCTCCTTTCCACACGTTCTTATGTACCGTGTATCTCTCTTCTTCTTACTCAAACAAACACAATTGACAGGATAGTAATTGAAACTAATTTTTGCACGTCAAACAAACATTTAATCACTAATGCTACTATTTCAATGACTTTAGAAAATGAATCATCCTGTAACGTGGCAACTCCCATCGTATCAAGTTTGCATATTTACATCGGCTTTACTTACAATAAGTATAATGATTAACTTGTAAAATAATAGTTATAGTCACAGCAAAAGTAATAATAATGCTAATGACAATAATAATAATAATTATGATAATAACAGCAATACTGATACAATAAATATTCTTATCAAAATGTAAGGCACCCATCAATTTGATTCTTGTTTTTTAAATATCTTTTAACTTGCTCTTTTTTCAATTGCAGACCCATTCACTAACTAAAGTTTGCCCTTTTACCCTCACCATTAACAATATTTCCACGATGCATTATTTCATGATAAAGATGGTATATATTCATCTTGCCTTCATTATTAATAAAGCTCTATTTTATTTTTTTTATTTATTTATTTATTTATTCGGTTTAAAAACATCAACACGTAAAGTTCAGGAACTCATAATGGTTGATTTACAATGAAATTGAATAGTGTAAACAAAATTGAACCAACAAATATACACTTAAGAAGAACATATTGTTTCACACACATGAAAATATGGTTACAATACAATATACAACGGCTGGCTAGATGTGGCTAGACCAAGGCGAGATATGACAAGGAAATCGAAAAGAAGATAAATGACTAAAGAGAGAGAGAGAGAGAGAGAGAGAGAGAGAGAAGAAGAAGTGGTGAGAGAGAAAGAGAGGGACAAGAAAGGGGAGGGTAGAAAGAAAAAGAGAGAGGTAGAGGGAAAGAGAGGGGAGGGGAGATACGGAGGGGAAGTGAGGGAGAGAGAAGGAAGAGAGAGGAAGAGAGAGGAAGGTAGAAAGAGAGAGAGAATAGAGAGGTAGAGAGTGAGGTATAGAAAGAGAGAGCGAGAAAGAGGAGAGAGGAGAGAGAGAAGAGAGAGAAAAGAGGGGAGAGAGAAGGGGAAAGAAGAGAAAGAGAGAGAGAGAGAGGGAGGAGAGAAAAAGAGAGACATGGAGAGGGAGGGAGGGAGAGAGAGAGAGAGAGAGAGAGAGAGAGAGAGAGGAGATATTTAGGCTAAAAGGCAAATTAAGAAACAAGGTAGATAAACGTAGCATTAAAACATTAATACATTTCTTATACACATCTACAGAAGGCGCACCGGAGCGTTCAGAGAAGACAACAATGGATTGGCCTGCAACGCATCGTCGCGTCCGCTCCGAAGGCCACGGTACGTGCGGCTGCACATGATGGTCAACATTTCAGCATTTTCAAGAAATTTAGAGTAGCTAGAATGTACAGGCAATTTGGCAGTAAATAGCAAAATATAATCAATACCCTTCCCGACAATGTTGTGCAAAACATGTAAAGCTAATTGTTAAAGAGTTGACACCTCTATTAATTAATGGAAAAACCCGCATTTCTTCAATATTCTGGATCAGAAAAATACAGCTATAATAAAGTATTGCACCTTGTAGTGGTTCTAAAGAGTCACAACTAGGATGTGAAGCTAATCGCTGAGTTGACACCTCTATTAATGGAAAACCCGCATATCTTCAATTTAACGAATCAGAACATACGGCTATAATAAAGTATTGCACCTTGTACATGTATCAGGTCTAAAGATTCTATAAAATAATCTTCGCATTCGCTTTTAAAATGTGTGTTTCTTCCAGGTCATGATCGGTCATGTTCACGTTTGATATTTTGATAATAACGGTTTTACTCTTTTACACAAATCCGGCACAAGTGGATGTTGACATGGCATTGCAAAAGCAATGTTGCTCAGTGAAGCGTGTATAGATTAATGTAATCAATGTATCATTGGAAAGCATATTACTTTTACTCTATGAAAGCAAAGCATCTTATTATACACCTATATTTATTCACAATATCTATTTGTTTTCGATTTTCATCTTTTCTGGGACGCGGTGTATAGTTAATAATTTATAAACCGAGCATATTACTTTAGATTATCTCATATTTTACACTACATCCATATTCATTTTACCTTAAGTTTGGAAGATAAAATATTGACTTTTGTCTTTCGTTATTCGTTTGCCTTGTCTTGAAATACTTATATGACACGATGTCATGTATTGTATATAGTTTTAATGGAAAAAATGCATTTATTCATTGTATTCTATTTATTTAGGTTATGATTGTATATTATAGAATAAAATTAACTTGAAACTTAAAACAAGTAAATAAAGTCATAAACTGCCGTGTGTTTTGACACATTGACGTTACAATATTTGTTTTCGTTATCCACTAGTTCTAGTCGTATCTGAAGTATAAGCTCATTACTCGAGACCACAGACAGATATGCATATGCATATGTATATGTGTATGTGTATTTACATGTACATGTATAAGTAAGTATATGTATACAGGTATGTATACTTGTATAATGGACCTTATAAATACTTTACTACACAAACTGCGCTTTTATGTTGTAATCTTTTTTTTGTAATTTTTTGACGTCTCATCATTTCGTGAAGCCCTAACTATTATTATACAATGAAGTTTGAACAAAGTCTCTTGGTAATAAAAATGAGATTCTATAAAACACAAAAAGAACAAACCGCCACTGATTCTAGTCATTAATATGATTATTTTCGAATTGCTGGAATGTAAAGATGAAAAGTGCTCCGTCTTTTAAACACCATAAATCAACACCTTTAACAATGGTTTCAGTGCTCTTTGTGTGAAAAATTAGTGCATGGAACGGCAAATACCACAAACTCGAACATTCCTAAAGCTCCGATAGACTTATGCAAACAATGACAAAAGAACGAAAACCCGATTTTTTTTCTTTCTGGGAGGGGGGGGGGGGGTATTCCCTTGCCCCCAACCAATCCCCATGTAGGTGTTCAGATGCAATCAGTGGTGCAACCAGGTGGTATGAAAAATTGAAATAAACTAATCCAATTTTTATATCCCCACTTCTTTCTCGCATATGAATCTAAATCGTCTGGAGCAATCCCTATCAAGCCAAGTACTATATTGACCCTGACGCTTAATACGAAAACAGCTTACATTCTCATTGAACGAATCCTGGTTAAAATTGCTATATGTAAGACTTGATCCGTCTAGCCACCTTGCCTCACTGAGACTTGAGCCGGTCAGCCCGATCCAGTAGTCCTCACTAGCAAGCCCCGCGATGAAGTCCTCTTCCTCTTGCGACTCGATGAAGACCAGATGGGATCCGTATTGGGAACAAGCTGAAACCGCAGAAGAATGAGTCATCTCCGAAGTGCTGAAATTGTAGAACCACCCGCCGAATTCACAATCCACCGGGGATGAGCATGCTGAAAAGATGAAAATAAAATATGTAAATTACTCAATTTTAAGAAAGTAGACAAAAATAATTAGTTGGGTAGAATCTGAAATACTTAAAGAAAAATAGATAATGATGATGGTGATGACGAAAATAATAATAATAATAAAAGTCGATGCAAAGACGTGAACAAAATTACAGCTATAAAAATCAATACCTACAGGAACTTTGCTCACCATCGCAGATAGCGATGGTATATCATACAGTTATTTTTGTTTTTATGAATGAAACATAGGGGAGGAGGAGGGAAGGGAAAGAGCGAGAGAAAGAGAGAGTGAGAGAGAGAGACAGACAGAGAGATAGAGAGAAGAGGAGAGTGGTAGTGGCAAGACCCATTATAATGATGATCAAATGCATGACGTCACTGTATTGTTTCTATTACTCAGAGTCAGATAAAGACTGAAAGAGTGGCAATAATAATAGGCATTTATAAAGCGCCGTCTATCTATACAATTATTACCCTGGCTTTATAGCCTAGCTGACATCACGGCGCTCTAGTATTTCAAGGAATTAATTCATACCAGGTTCCCATTTAACTCACCTGGGTCGAGTGTGGCAAATGGAGATTAATATCTTGCCAAAGGATATTAATGCCGTGTCGGGGATCGAACCACGACCTATGGATTTTAAGTCAGTGCTTAAAACACTCGACTGAGACACGTCTTCTACAAAGATGAAGAGAGAGCGAAAGAGGGATGGAGGGGAGTGGTCGGTGAATAGGGAGGGGAGAAAGAAGGAGAGAGAGAGAGAGAGAGAGAAAGGGGAAGGGAGAGAGAGAAAGAGTGGGAGAGAGAGAGAGAGAAGGGGGTAGTGGCTAGACAAAATATAATGATGATCAAAAGCATGACATTATTTAATTGTTTCTCTTACTTACTGGAGGCGGTGGTTTCTTGCGATGTCGTTGTGTCTGACATCGTGGTCGTAGGGCTCGTCATCGGCTTGCTCGTCACGTCCACAGTCGATAATTCTGCTGACTCTGAAACGTTTGAGGGTTGTAACAAATAAAACCACACTTACAAAGCAATGACAACCTAAACATGATTATAGAAGGCCAAAACAGAGAAAATTCTGCTACATGACAACATATAAATTTTATCAGTCTATTTATTTCATGTGGTATTATTTGTGTTTGTAGATTTAGTGGTGCTTTGTCAAAGCCCAAGTAAATTTTTACCAAATAATTTATCTAAATGTGTTTGTTGTCATTAAACTCGTGGGCGAACGAATAAGACGGAAACCCTCCCCTTAAAAAAGATTTTAGCGACGCCCGTGGCAGGAAAGGGATAAAGAGAGAGAGAGATAGAGAGAGAGAGAAAGAGAGAGAGAGGGAGAGAGAGAGAGAGAGAGAGAGAAAGAAAGAGAGAGAGAGAGAGAACAAAAAAAGAGGGTGAAGTGGGAGAGAGAGGGGAAAGTTGTTTCTCTTACTGGAAATTGTGGTTTCTTGCGATGTCGTTGCCTCTGATCGTTCCGGCATCGTGGTCGAAGGGCTTGCCGCGGACTTGGTTTTCGCTTCCGTTGTCACCGACTCTGAACGGAATATTAAAAAAATATTAAAAGAGTGGGGGGAAGAGCCGGAGCCAGTGAATGATATAGGGAAACAGACATACACAGACAAAGAAAGTGCGAAGAGGGAGAAGAAGAACAACAACAGCAAGAACGTTGTCGTTAAACTTATAGGCAAAATATTATTTTTTCATTATTATTTATAAAAACTAATGGGCACTAGCTGCCCCCTCTTTAAAGTCTTCTAGCGACGCTCATGAAAGAAGGACAAAGAAAAATGAGACTATATATATATATATATATATATATATATATACAACCAAAAAACAAACAAAAAGAATTAGACGGTCACTTCCTCCTTTAAAAAAAGTGTTTTAGCGACGCCCGGATAGACCGAGAGAGAGAGAGAGAGAGAGAGAGAGAGAGAAGAGGTATACAGTTGCTAGACTCGTTATGATAATGATCAAATGCATGACATAATTTCCATGATACTATTGCCAAGAAATACCAGAGGTAGTGGTGTTTTGGGAAGTCGTTGTGTATGAGCGTTCCGAAATCGTAGTCGTTATGTTCGCCGTAGGCTTGGTCGTCAGTTCCGTCGTTGACTGTATGATCACTGAAAATAACAGCAACAGACAAACATAGCTGAGGTAAATGACGATGTATAACATTATTTTCCTTTCAAATTATGTCCCTGCCGGCTGTCTTCAGGCGCTCTTAGTCAGGGAAGGGGGATACGATCAAGAGGGGGAGGGGGAGGGGGGGGGGGGCTGATAGAAATCAGAGAAATACTTTTCCTGTGGGAATCCCAAAGAGGGCAGTGATGTACTTCATCATCATCATCTTCTTCTTCTTTTTCTTCTTCTTCTTCTTCTTCTTCTCCTTCTTCTTCTTCTTCTCTTTCTTCTCCTTCTTCTTCTTCTTCTTCTTCTTCAGTACCGGCCAGCGTCTTGTATTGTCGAACTGGTGTATGTACAATGTCCCCATGTCTGATAAGATACAGCAAAAATGCATATAAGTAAACAAATACCTGCGATTTTTTTTGTTTTGTTACACCCTGTGGAAAGTCTTTTCATGCTAATTGCTCATTAATTGGCCATTCATTAATTGCTCATTAATTGGCCAGATACGCCTATTATATTACACTTACTTTCATCGCAGTGTCTCCCTTGAAACCCACTTGAGCAGGTACAGTTGTAGCCTACCATAGTCTCCTCACACCAGCCGTTGTTACAGAGGTTTTCGTCACAATCTGTGAAATAAGAAATAAACGGGATCAAACTAATTATTTTATAAATAAGGCTTCCAAGTGGTACAATAAATCAGTTTATTTAATATCTTTAGCGTAGTACCCGGAAGACAGATCAATATATGAAAGATAATAATAATAATTTTTTTTTTCTTTTTCGTGTGATACAGAAATATATTGCTCTCGCTATTACAATATTGGAATCGTTTGCGACTCATCGAATATTGCCATAGCGAAAGCAATATATCGACGAGTCCAATATTTTAAACTCGCCAGCCGTTCCACCGATACCAAACGAAATACCAACCAATTAATTTATAAACCATCAATAATTAATACTCAAATCACCTAGCAGCCTGAAATTAATTATCAATGAATTTGCTATTTAAATGGGTTACCCAGTCAAGTCTTCTCGCTCTTTTGAACAGCTTTCTGATTATACGATTGCTGCTACTCTTCGACTGGAACGATTCATTTTCACAATCTAAATAGTGGTGGTAGTAGTAGTAGTAGTAGTATTAGTAGTAGTAGTAGTTGTAGTATTAGTATATTAGTAGTAGGAGTAGTAGTAGTAGTAGTAGTAGTAGTAGTAGTAGTAGTAGTAGTAGTAGTACCAGCAGTAGTAGTAGAAGAAGAAGTTAGGAGTTGATATCAAACATTTATGATATCACTGAAGTTCGTGTTATCTGCATGTAGATTTATTAAACAAAGAAATAAATTTGACATAATGAGAATAAACATAAATACAAAATGAAACCTACACGGGATTCTGCATATTCTCTCCCCGCCTGGGATTCCTTCTTTACTCTTCCTTTGGTGGCACCCGCCGATGACAGAAGGGAAAGGGATGAGTTTGGGGATGCTCTGCACCATGCTGCCATCCTGGAGTCGCTTCATCTCACACTTGTGGAACATGGGCAAAGTGTAATTTAGGCCGTACCAGTCTGGACAAGTTGTCTTCGCCATCTTGGCGCTATCCGATAACACAGGCAAGGCTGTGAAGAATATATTAGAACATTAATTGCTATTTGTTTTCTTCCTCTTCTTATGCCTCTTCTCCTCCTGCCTCACATCCTTATTCATGTCCTTCTCTACCTCCCCCTTCATCTTGCTCCTCCTCCACATCCTCCTCCTTCTACCCGCCCTGTTACTTCTCTCCCTCCCCCTCTCTATCTACTCCTCTTCCTCCTCCCTCATTCCTCCCCTCCCCTCCCCTACCCTACCCTAACCTACCCTACCCTCCCTTCCCCTTCCCCTTTCCCCTCCTCCTCCTCCTCGTACTTTTTATCCTTGCCTTACACCCTCTTCTCAATCTTGAGGATGCAGGTTTTCTTAAAATATTTTGAAACATTTATTAGACAGACTTTTTTCGAATGTGATTTTGTTTGTTTAAGATACCATGTTTATTAGGTCAGGTTTGAAGGCACAAATCCTAGTCAATGATTATGTAATAGTGTCTGCCTAATTAGCTCTGTATACTTATGCTGCTTGTTTTGACACAGCCAGAAACAGGCAGATCTACGCTCTGCTCGCTCATATTTCGCTTCATTATGGTAAATTTGAATCGTGGTCGTAGGACTCAGCTCGGACTTGGTTTTGGCTTCCGTTGGCACCGACTCTGAACGGAATATAAAAAAAGACCTATCAAATGAATTGGGGAAAAGGAACGACGCCAGGAAAACAGACAGACAGAGAAAAAGAAAGTGCGAAGAGGGAAGAAGAAGAAGAACAACAACAACAGCAAGAACGTTATCTATAAACTTATAGGCAAAAGTGATACAAATTAATTTATTAAAACAAATAATGAGCCCAAGCTGCCCCCCTCCCATATAAAGTGTTTTAGCGACACTCATGAAAGAAGGACAAAGAAAAACAAGACTGTAACAAAAAGAATTAGACGGTCACTATCCCCTTCAAAAAGTGTTTTAGCGACGCCCGGAAAGGACTGAAAAACAGAGTCAGATAAAGACTGAGAGAGAGAGCTGGAGAGAGAAAGAAGGGGGAAATAGTGGCTAGACCCATTATGATAATAATCAAATGCATGACGTCATTTCATGAAGCTATTGCCTAGACATACCAGAGGTAGTGGTGTTTTGAGAAGTCGTTGTGTCTGAGCGTTCCGATATCGTACTCGTAGGGCTCGTCGTAGGCTTGGTCGTCGCTTCCGTCGTTGACTGTATGATCACTGAAAATACCAAATAACAATAACAAATAACCATAACCGAGGTCAATGACGATGCATAACATTATTTTCATATAAATTATTTCCCCGCCGGCTGTCTCCACGCACTCTAATTCAGGGTATGGGGATAGGATCGAGAGTGGGGGGGGGGGGGGAGAAAAAAATAGAAAAATGCTTTTCCTGTGGGAAATTCTATATTTAAAAAAAAAAAAGTTCGAACAGAGGACCGCGAGGTACTTTCTTTTTAATCATCATCATCATCTTCTTCTTCTTCAGTTGCAGTACCGGCTACCGTCATATATTGTCGTACTGGTGAGGTGCAGTGCAGAATGTATGTACAATGTCTATTAATGAAAGATAAAGCGAAGTATGTGCAAGTAAAAAAAAAAAAATGTGGACATTTTGTTTACACCCTGTAGAAAGTCTTTTCATGTTATTTGCTCATAATTGGCCACCCATTAATTAATGGCCCGATACTATATTATATTACACCTACTTTCATCGCAGTGTCTCCCTTGAAACCCACTTGAGCAGGTACAGTTGTAGCCTACCATAGTCTCTTCACACCAGCCGTTGTTACAGAGGTTTATGTCACAATCTGCGAAATAAGTAATAAACAGGATAAAACTCATGTCATAAATTATAAGGCTTCCAAGTGGTACAATGGATCAGTGTATTTAATATCTTTAGCGTAGTGCCCGGATGACAGATCAATATATGACAGAAAATAATAATAATATTGTATGGCTTTGTTTTCGTGTGATACAAGAATATATTGCTCTCGCTATTACTTTGTTGGACTCGTCCAATATTGTCATAGCGATAGCAATATATCGACGAATTCAATAATGTTATAAACTCGTCTGCCGTTCCACCGTTATCAAACGAATACCAACCAATGAAATTATCAACCCTCAATAATTATTACTCAAATCACCCAGTAGCCTGAAATTAATTATCAAATAATTTGCTATTAATGGAGTACCAGTCAAGTCTTCTCGCTCTTTTGAACAGCTTTCTGATTATACGATTGCTGCTACTCTTCGACTGGAACGATTCATTTTCACAATCTAAATAGTGGTGGTAGTAGTAGTAGTAGTAGTAGTAGTATTAGTAGTAGTAGTAGTTGTAGTATTAGTAGTAGGAGTAGTAGTAGTAGTAGTAGTAGTAGTAGTAGTAGTAGTAGTAGTAGTAGTAGTACCAGCAGTAGTAGTAGAAGAAGAAGTTAGGAGTTGATATCAAACATTTATGATATCACTGAAGTTCGTGTTATCTGCATGTAGATTTATTAAACAAAGAAATAAATTTGACATAATGAGAACAAAAATGAATACAAAAATGAAACCTACACGGGATTCTGCATATTCTCTCCCCGCCTGGGATTCCTTCTTTACTCTTCCTTTGGTGGCACCCGCCAATGACAGAAGGGAAATGAATGAGTTTGGGGATGCTCTGCACCATGCTGCCATCCTGGAGTCGCTTCATCTCACACTTGTGGAACATGGGCAAAGTGTAATTTAGGCCGTTCCAGTCTGGACAAGTTGTCTTCGCCATCTTGGCGCTATCCGATAACACAGGCAAGGCTGTGAAGAATATATTAGAACATTAATTGCTATTTGTTTTCTTCCTCTTCTTATGCCTCTTCTCCTCCTGCCTCACATCCTTATTCATGTCCTTCTGTACCTCCCCCTTCATCTTGCTCCTCCTCCACATCCTCCTCCTTCTACCCGCCCTGTTACTTCTCTCCCTCCCCCTCTCTATCTACTCCTCTTCCTCCTCCCTCATTCCTCCCCTCCCCTCCCCTACCCTACCCTAACCTACCCTACCCTCCCTTCCCCTTCCCCTTTCCCCTCCTCCTCCTCCTCGTACTTTTTATCCTTGCCTTACACCCTCTTCTCAATCTTGAGGATGCAGGTTTTCTTAAAATATTTTGAAACATTTATTAGACAGACTTTTTTCGAATGTGATTTGGTTTGTTTAAGATACCATGTTTATTAGGTCAGGTTTGAGGGCACTAATCCTAGTCAATGATTATGTAATAGTGTCTGCCTAATTAGCTCTGTATACTTATGCTGCTTGTTTTGACACAGCCAGAAACAGGCAGATCTACGCTCTGCTCGCTCATATTTCGCTTCATTATGGTAAATTTGAAAGCCAACTATTTTTCAGCAGTATTCAACAAGATATTACGGATATGTCAAGTCAAAATAATACTTACCGAAGGACAAGCAGGTTACGGTACCAAACAGCAACTTCCAAAATACACCTATCTTTGGGTCTCTAGCCTGTTTTTAGAAAAAAATATTAATATTGTTCAAATCAGTAAGAACAAGAACAATAACAACAACTGAAAAAAACTGTGATGAGCATATTGATACGAATAATAATGGGAATACTGATAATGGTGATGATGATTTTTACGAAGGTATGTATAAGAGCAATTACCGTAACTTATACCACACATACATGTTTCACTAACATAACCTAATGGTTGAGAAACTTGTAAACGAGATTTTATAAATGTTTTCTTGGCCAATTTCTGAGTTTTCCAGCAAATTTAATAAAACGTTTATTTAATTTAGCGTAAACACTATTTTTGGTGGAGATTATCATTTACTTCAGGGGATCGGACAGGTTTTTTTTAAATTTCACATATTTACCTAGGGGGTAAACAGGTTTTTTAGACATGATATGCTGTCAAAGGTTGGTGGGTATCAACGTGTTCAGGGAACCTCCCTGCACAATTTCAAAGTGGACCATCTTGACATGTTCTGCTGGAAGAATAAGTGCGGCCATTTTCCAAAATTACTGTTGGACTCTTCTTTGAGATTACGTTTTAGAAGAACCCCATTTTACCATGTGTGAGATGTTATATGAAATGGAATTGCATTTCGTACAAGATGATAACGCATTTTATGAAAATTTCATTGATACTTGTCATCATATGTGTTCTTGCTTGCATTTGGATTGTGTTACCTTTGAATTACCAAAAACTACGAAACCAGCATTCGAGATAAACACCTTATGATCCCTCATTACAATAAGTTAAGGGACATCTATATAGAGGCCGAGCGCATTCAAAACGCATCACAAAAGGGCGCGCAATCAGGTATAGGCAGTGGCGGATCAAGGGGGGGGGGGGGCACCCCTGGGAAAAAAACGTGTAAAACACGTTAGTTTTACCCCTTTTTTTTTAGATGGGCCCCCTCCCCTGGCGCTCAAGGGGGGGGGGTGCGAATTTTCAAACTTTTGAGGGCAAATAAAAATAAAAAATTAGGGCTCACTACCATTAGTGTCACCGTCAATTATTTTCAGAGGGGTGGGGCTGTTTATTCCTAGGTCACATTTGCTCTACGGCTAGGATAGGTTCGCCGTATCGACCGTACGTGGGACGTACGTTGGCCTTGCGTTTTATATAATCAAGGGGGTGAAGCGGTAGCAAGAGTCTGGCCGCACGGTCGCCGTATGATACCCCTTCGGCCGCCTTGCGAGCATCTTGCAGCTATCTTGCGTCTGCCTAAGTATTTGTAAAAAAACCTACGGTCATCACTTCAAAAGCCGTACGGCAGCCGCAGGTTTTCTGTCTCCACAAATTTAAAAAAGCCGTGCGGCTACCCTAACATATGTGACCACTACCGTATGTCACCGTGGGAATGCTGCGGCAGCTCTATAAATGCTATTGGCCGTAGATATTTTTGACCGCATGACCGCGGCGGCAAATGTGACCTAGGCATTAGTGGATCGAAATTACTGGATAATTACGAACCCCCCCCCCCCCCCCCTCTAAAAAAAATGAAATGGAAGCTCTTATTATCAATAATGTGAAAGAATATGTTTTGACCAATACGTGATGATACAAATTTTGCCGGGAAACCGTCTGCTCATTGATATATTTGGTAAATTATTATATCTATCCGGACCGGATAGATATCGCGCACGTGTCATGTAGTCCCATATACATCTTTCTGTGAATATTGCTTGTAACTTTTCCAATACTGGGCCAAATTTCTTATCATTTTGATGATTCCAGAACTTTGCAGTACACACCAATACTTATATGCTAGATGATCAACTTTTTCTGATCGATTTCACAACGTTTCGTTCACAATGCAATCGCATGACCATTACTGGTCTTTACCTTTAAAGGATAGATATTGATAGTATCTACCATTATTTTACGTTGTTATGCACGTTACGGTAGAAACAAGCTGGTGGTAATGATACGCTGATTAAAAAACCCCAATACCATTATGCACTATCAGACAATTAATTATCGACCTTCTTCACATTACCTTAATGAATATTTTCGGCATGGATGATCTGAGTGACAATATGCATTTTGTCTAAGCTGATAAGGACCCCGACACGTATAACCGTTAATAGTACATCCCTTATTGATCTAATTCTTGTGTCAAATAATTTGAAATGACTTGAGAATGGCACACATTCTATCGGTCTAAGTGATCATTTATTGCTTTACCTTGTATTGAAAGAAAAACCACCACCCTCTATATGTTCTGTGAGTACCTACCGTTCATTTAGAAACTTTAATGAAAATTCTTTAAAAAATGATGTTAAAGATATAAACTGGGATAATTTGTACTTAAAGGCAGGCTTTACTACTTCAGCCAGAAGGGATAAGACCACACAGCGAGCCAGCAAGGTCACTGTGACTGGTGGCTATCTCATTAACTCAGCTCTCATTTAACATAAGAAAAATAGGATCAAGGGGGACCAACAGGCACCAATTGGGGAAGTTTTCTTTATAGAGGGAGCAAGTAGCTACAAGTAGGACAGTGTGCCTTTAAACAATCACAATGTTGAGTATATTTTCAAATGTAAATTCAAAGACATTTGAGATGTTCATTTACCGTATGCCACAGTAGGAAACGTTCTAGGGGATCACCTTGGATTACCAACGAATATCTATGTATCGCAAGAGATAGGAATTATTTTAAACGCAAATTTGATAAACACAGAACTACAGACTACTGGTAAAAGTTTAAAGAATTGAGAAATGGGACAAATGCACTGAACAATAAGTTAAAGAAACAATATAATAAGAATCTTTGCATTGAAAATGGTAATGATATGAAAAAATCCTGGAGAGTACTCAAAAATTTACTCCCAACGAAAGATGCCAATTCTGATTATTAAATTTTTGTAAATGACCAAATTATAGTAGACAAAGGAAGAGTAGCAGAATTGTTTAATGAAAGTTTCAATAATATTCAAAGCCAATTAACAGGAGCGAATGATTCTCATCTCAATATAAATGCATTGCACACATTTCCGCAAACAGCACATGAATTCAAATTTACAGAGATCGAGGAATGTTTTGTATTAAAAGAACAACTCAAGCTTGATGTTTGAAAAGCAGTTGGTATTGATGATCTTCCCCCAAAGCTACTTAAAATAGCTGCCCAACATAATTATGTTAGAGTCTTCTTGTTCAATTGTTCATTGTCAAAAGGATACGTTCCTCAGGAATTCAAAGTTGCTATTTAACCCCTATACATAAAGGTGAAAACAAAATGGAATTAACTAACTACCGACCTATTTCTATTCTCCTCACAATTTCAAAGATATGTGAGAAGGCTGTACACAATCAGATATATATTTTTTTTTACTTATTACATTCTTTGGTAAGTGAACGGCAATCAGGTTTAGACCCGGGCATCCAACTCTAACTTGCTTGACCGAAATAGTCGAAGTATATACTTGACAATATGGACAAAGGTCTGGTCACTGGAGCCATTTTTCTTGACCTGAAAATGGCGTTAGACGTTATACCACATCCATTAGTTATTCAGAAAAATGTTATTGTATGGTATTGGGGGAGTTGAACTTAAGTGGTTCGAGTCATACCTATCCATTAGACAACAATGTGTATTCTTGCAAGGGACGAAGAGTAATTTTCTAACTGTGAAATCAGGAATTCACAAGGATCAATACTGGGGCCATTAATTTGTTTGCCTCTATGTGAATGATATTTGTAACCTGCAACTCCATTCTAAGACAAAGATTTCCTTATATACGGATGACACGGCAGTATTTCATCATAGAAAGGATTATACAGTTTGTGAATCTCCGAACATCTCCGAACAGACTTTCCAGTATCTACACATTTAGTACATTGTATTGTTTCGAAATGTATCATGTATATGCTTATATTGGAACGGACAAAAAGTAAAATGGCAATGAAATTAAATCATATTCATGGTGGCCATTTTCATATGATTGAAATAAAAACATAAAATACTTACCATTTTACAGATCAATCTTCAAGGGCTTCAAGCACGATGATAACCTGACGTCTTTCTCGGATAATAAAAATAACAAATCCGGAAGCGAAGAATAAAGTTGCTTGATTTACAGAGAGGCGGGAAATATTAACCGTAATATTCAAATTGTAAGCTATAGCGATCGATCAACGGAGATCAATTGAAATCGGAAAAGACATATGACTTGATATCTTCCTTCGACCAATTGTAAATGATAAATGATACTTTTTTTTCTTTTCTGCGGGCGGTAAGTTCGTATGAAAACGGGATCGATATTAACAGACAGATTAAAAAAGGCAGAGTGGATCGAAATTATGGGATAGCATTAAAATATATATTTTTATACCATCCACCATTTGTGTTGTTGAAATGCACGTTACGATAGAAACAAGGTGATTAATTTGATAGGCAATATACAAGGCAATCAGACTATTAATTTGATATCGATCCTTATCACATTAACCTTCACGTTAATGCTCCCGCTTTGGTAGAATAATGGATAATAATAATAATAATAATAATAGGCATTTGTATAGCGCCGTCTATCTAGACAATGCTATTCCGAGGCGCACGAGAAAAGTAGAAAGAATGAGAAAGTTTGGACGAGAAAGTTCGGATGAGTGTCATAGTGCCAAGTACAGGTATTATTAAAAAAAGATAATATTTCAGCTTGGATTTAAAGGTCTCTAAGGAAGTTATGATTCTCAAATTAAATGGTAAATTATTCCAAAGACAAGGTGCTGCAGATGAAAAAGCCCCTTCACCACCGGCTACTCGTGTCTTTGGGATCTTAAGAAGATGCTGGTGTGATGATCTTAGACTACGAGCTGGTGTATAAGGCATAACAAGGTTTTGTAAATAGTTTGGTGCTAATCCGTTTACAGCCTTCCATGTGAGGAGAAGGATTTTGAATTATATGCGCTTGCGGATTGGCAACCAGTGCAGTTTTTTGAGAACAGGAGAAATTTGATCATATTTAGATGTCCCTGATAAAACCCTGGCAGCTGCATTCGGAGCACGTTGAAGTTCGTCAAGATTGCGTGAAGTAATATTGAAAAGAAGAGCATTGCCAATATCTAATCGAGATAAAACAAATGCATGTATAAGCAAAGCAGCAGACTTATGGTCAATGACTTTTCGAATGCTATTAACATTATGGATGTTATAATAGTATACACTGATTGACAGATTTATTTCACGTGGGCATCCATGCACATGTTGATGTCAAATATAGCACCGAGATTTCGAACTGATGGAGCAGCCCGAATCTGGGAGTTACCAATCTGTATATTAGTATTACGGTCCTTGATCAAATGATGTTGCGACTTAGAAGTATAAGCAAGTCTGTTTTTATTATACTCTCATTTAATTTCAACCTATTTATGAGCATCCATGACCTCATATCTTCTACAGTAGCCTGTAGACGATGCCTGACAGAAATTTCACTTGCAGGGTCGGATGGGTCGAAGGAAAGGTACAATAATCTGGCACCGTTTCGTTCCGAAGGTTGGTACTTTCAAAGGTTCGTTTATTCGAATTTTCAAAATGACTAAGGGTTCATTCTACTTTGAACCGAGGTTTGCAATTATCAAAATTAAAAGTTATCTCTTCGTTTCGGAAGAGAGAGCCCGATATTTCATCTTTCGACTTATATCATCATTTGAAATGACGAGCATTCGGAATTAAGAACTTATGAATTATTTATCTTTCTGATTTAGAAATCTTCGGATTCAAGTGCGGAAGAAGAAAACATTCAGAAACGAAAATGGGCTATTCAATTCCCACGCCCACCCCTTCGGAGCAAAACACTTAGCTTTCGGAACAATGAACACACTGGTAAAAAAGGGTTTGGGTGTTCGTAATTATTCTTCCTCATACAAAGGACATACGAGTACCCCTGGCCGCGCCCAAACTTAAAAGACAAATAGCCAGTATGACATTGGTTGTCTTTGTGAAAGTTTTATTTACCATTTTGAAAGATGCAGTATCTACATTTAGCATAGTTTATTATCTCATCGCCATATACAGGAATGTTGACCCTAAAATGGACATCCTTTGCCATTTTAAAACAGCCATAGCTCTGTAATTTGTGGGTCAAATTCTTTGACTTTGACACATTTAGAACAGTTATTACGTGATATATCTTACAAGAAGGAGGTGAAACTAGAATAGAATTACATTGGGGTGATACATGGGTTGGTAAGAATCTGCGAGTTGTGAACGCTTTATTTACCGTTTTTAACGAGAAAGATGCAGTCGTCAGCATAATTAATTATCTCATCGCCATATTTGAACATAACGAAATAAATGATGCTCTCACCAGGAAAGATCCATCTCAAATATTGTAGTTGATACTTTGCATATGTTTCTTATCAACCTACTCATTTTGATTAGACGCAGGTAGACTTGGTGCACTAGAACTGATAAAGAAATTCACTGAACTTGATCGAGAGAAGCTGATTAATTGGTCACTTTTGGAAGGGTTTCTCTCCTCTCAGATGCAGGTACTTGCTGTTTAGTCTGTATTGGCCTTGAGTTTAAAGCTTTGAAGTGGCCATTAAAGAGTGGATCTGAACAAACTCAAGCTTTTGGGGGAAAAAATCTACACTGCAAAAATAGTACCAGTGAGAGCTGCGGGATGCAAAGGTGAATAAGATTCCCCTAATTTGGGATGAAATTTATTCACTGACTTGTGCATGTATAGTGCCGATAATCGAACGCTTATCTATATGTAATTTAGTCACGGACTCGTGGTGTACTGTCATTTAGACATCAAATTCTACTTGAGACTGTAACGTTCATGCCCAGACGTTTCAATTATCGTCGTTATTATTTACCATTTCTTGCCATATTTGAAGTGCGCATTTACAGTTCAAGCTTTGTAATATCAAGTAGATATTATATATGACCCGTGCAGTACTACAAAGATAGCTGCTAATAATGAGTATTATTATTATACATATACTGAGTTGTATGACTCTAAAATAATGTTGTTCTTTGTAATATGTGGAATACACTGGACACTTTCATGTAATTGTTTATTTCGATCCCCGACACGGCACTAATGTCCTTTGGCAAGACGTTAATCTACATTTGCCACTCTCCACCCAGGTGTTCAATGGGTACCCGGTAGGATGCGAAACTTAATGTGCTTAGAGTACGTTTATGCTCAGTTTTCAAGGCAGAATGAGCGATTTGAAACGCTCATCGTAATCGCAGTTCCACGGTGTACTGTTTATGCTCACTACTTTGGCTCCTCCAGGCAATTCTGGCTGGGTGACCTTGCAGCTGGATTCGCAAACCTGCACTGCGCATGCTACGTAGACCCACTAGAGGTCAGTGCGTTGACCCCATTTAAACGCGTTTATGCTTCCCCAGAATCGCCGATCGTAAACGCACCTTTTTGTGAGTTTACGATCGCCGTTTTTCGGTGAATCTACAAAAATGAGAAAGGACGCAACCGTGTTTTTAACTAAACGCGTAACAGTTGCCTCATTCTGGCCAGAAAAAGCTGAGCATAAACGTACCCTAAGATGAGCAAGTGTGCGTTTGTCAAAATGACGCCTGGTTGGAAAGCTCCCTAGGCAGTGGAGAATCTGCATGCATTGTGTGCGGGCAAACGTGAATCCGACGACCGGGGTAATAATGTGTTCTGTGCCTAGAAACAAAGTATTAGACGCATTATGAATGTGAGCTATTATTATTATTATGTATATGTACTCTAAATATGCCTACTCGCCGTACTTTTGTATTTCTTGGGTATTAACATCGACACTTATATTTTATATGTGGTATGTGTTTAATTACGCTGTAACGGCTAGATCAATGCGTTATTTTTGTTTAATGGTAATTGAAGAAGAAGAATGTAGTTCTTGAATCTTCAACCAAAAGATGTCTACCTTGATGCTCTGTAAAACGAGGGGACACCATTATATGAGTATTTTGAGAGTTATTTTTTTAGTTATTTTGTATAATCAATTGCTTCCAACTATTTAATTATTTGCTAACAAATGTAAGAATAACAAAGGTAAATAGATTTATTAACGAAATTTTGGGTGCGATACAATGCCAGATTTTAACTTATTTTGTTTGCAAGATGTTTTATTCATATTCTATTACTTTGCTCTTTTATGTGATTATGTGGATTCATGTTAGTCAAAGCGTGCATTATTTACATTTACCTCCTTTGTATGGTAACAAGTTGCAAAAAACAGCTTGATAAAATCATTATTGATTTCTCTTTTGGAGTCAATCGGGTGTGCGGAAAGGGTGTGTGTGGGGGAAAGGGTGAGAGACAATGTGTGAGTGAGTTAGTGCGTCTGTGCGTGTGGGGTTCGTGTATTGTGCGCGTTAGTGTGTGTGTGTGTGTGTGACAATAATTCAAACTTTACTACATGACAGGTGGCTAAACATAAATATACAATGACTGTCTATGTCACAGTCCAAACCAGAAATGTGCCTTGAACGTAACAGACTACACTTGATTGTGATTAAATAATTTGAGAATATATCATTTTATGTGAATTATCTTGAATATTAACAACAACAAACAATATTCATATCATTAAACTATCATTGATATTCGATAAGTAAAGAGTCAGTAAAATAATCAATCAAACTATGTACAATACTTAGTTGAAATTAGAGGAGTTTGAAGTGGTGTATGATTGCACTCCTCTGTAAACAATCGAATAGCCCAATGAGAGTCATGAATATTCATACCTTTGCTTTTTGAATAGGAAACGTACGGTTGGAAGAGTTGTCAGATATTGCCATAATGAACCAACCAGAACTGATCTATAATAATTCATGTTTGATATTTTTCGTATGATTGACCTACATGTATATCCTTACCTGATCCTTACACTCACGTGGCAATTTTTGACTCGTCACACTTGCGTTATAATGGCAATATAGCTGGTGATCTATCTTGACGAAGCTGGGGTTTCCAATTAAAGACCTTGACCGGAGCAGAAAATTATATAGACAAATTACATACCTACGGACTCGTGAATATTTACTGAATATGAAAATGCAAACTTCTCGAGATTCCACGGCCTCTGAAAGAAGTATTTATCATCCGAAACCCCGGATTCACGGATTTGAGAGGGGCACCCCGGAGATTTAGTTTCGGCTGCGCTAGCCGGTGGCCGTTTCTACCCGTTTCTGATGACGTCATAACGTGTAGGTTATTTGGCCACTCGGTATAGCAGCTGGTTCTTCGCATGGTGGTCGGTATGTGAAGTTTTCTTCTCTCTTTTTTTGTTGTTGTAAATATCAATGTCGAAGCTGTATTTGGACATTTTACGATTAGAATGTTGACATTTTATATCTGTATTAATTTCACGCTACGTAATATGGAATATCAACCCCAAATTTCCACTAAATTAGATTGAAACGAATCATTTGCCCGCGCTGCTGGCTGCCTGCCTCGGTCTGCGATTGCACAACTTTCAGCAATCTATCGCTGAGCCTCGCGAGAGCACTCGGGCCGCGGCCGGCCCGGCCTGACTTGCCGCGCCGTGTCATGCTGGTGGTCGTGAAATATTTCTCGAACAAAACTAAGTTTCGCTCGCTTTTATCGCACAGAAAGCCTTTCCTTTTGCATGGTTTACCAGCATTAAATCAAAGAATTATTTAGATCTACATTGTTTTATTGTCTAGAATATAGTCTGTAAACAATGAAAAATAAGAAGAAGATGAAATGGAGATTTTGAAGAAGAATTGGGCCTAAAAGAAAAGAAAAAGAAAACTAGGTAGTTGGTAGAATCTAGGCCTTGGACTCGTGCCGCCCAGTGGCAGTGCACTGCAGTACAGTGAAGCCACACTGTTAAAAAAAACAGTAGATTTTACAGAGAAAAAAATACAGAACCATTCTTTAAAGTGTTGTAACAGCAAATTTTCTGTAATTTAACAGGACAAATGTCTAGAAAAAAATGAAGATTTTGTTTTTTTACAGGCAATTTGCGTGATTTCAGATCCCATATACAGATTTTTTACAATTCTACGGAATGTTCTTTTTTTATTAAGAAAACTTCATTTTTTAACGGATAATAAAAAAGAAATTACAGAAAACAAAAATACAGAACCATTCTGTAAATTGATGTAACTGGAATTTTCTGCAATTTAACAGGACAGATTTCTATAAGAAGGGGAGATGTTTTTTTTAAATAGGAATTCTGTATGCTTTCAGATCCAATATGCAGATTTATTATGATTCTACAGAGCGTTTTTTTTTTCAAAGTAAACCTCATGTTTTAATGAATAAAAAGAAAGAATCTACAGAAATTAAAATACAGATTCATTCTGTAAAAATGTAAACTAGAAACTTTCTGCAATTTAACAGATCTCTAAAAAGAAGATCCCATGTAAATAAATGGAGTGTCTTTTTATTCAAAGTAAACCTCATGTTTTAATGAATAAAAAAAATACAGGAAACAATAATACAGAACCACTCTGATAATTAATGTTACTTGACATTTTCTGCTGTGAAAAGGACGGATCTCTCTCCCTCTCTAAAAAAAGGATTGTTTTTTTCTTTATGGAAATTCGTAGGCCTATGTTTTTAAGCAGATTTTGCTTTTAATTCTACAAAGTGTCGATTTATTCAAAGCAATCTCATTTAGTTTAATGAATAAAAAAGACAGAATTTATAGAGGAAAATACCGTAAACAATTCTGTAAAATTAATAGCTGAATTTCACTGCAATTTGACAGAAATCTAAAAAAGAAGTTGATGAGGGTTTTTTTTCAAGGACATTCAGATCCCCTATAGATATTTAATGTTCTACAAAATACCCTTTTCAATTTAAAAAAAAAAAGACCTTAACTGCCTTTTAATGCCTTAAACTCAAAACGTAAAATAATTTGCGGTAAAAATACAAAACCTTTCTGTTAATTGACTCAAGCTGCCGAATTCGGGCACATTTAAAAGGGAAAGAAGATTTCGTTTTTACCGGAAATTAGTCTGCTTTTATCAGAGGTTATGCTTTATATAGGCCTAAATTTTAGTAGGCTAGGCATAATTATATATATACTTCAAAGTTCATGTAGACCTCTCAGAAATCTTTTTTTTTTATGCCATAAAAACAACACGAACTCCCACGAACTGAAACTGTAACTATACCGGTACCGTAATTTTTCTGCATCTTCTTAATCTTCTTCTTTTTCTTCTTTTCTATTCTTTTTTTCTTTTTTCTAACAGGAAGTTTTAATAGTGCTTTCATATCTTATTCAGATTTCTGTTTTTTTATTTTATTTTTTCTTTCTTTTCTTTTTTCTTGCCGCCAACTTTTTTGTTACCGTTAGCGATAGCGTGTAACATGCATGCGTGCACTTCGTTCGCGCCCATATATGCATGCATGGCGATCGATCAGATCAGAACGAACCGGCCGGGCGCGCCGGGCCAGCGCCAGCTATAGCTTGCTAGCTGCTTGCACTCGCACGCGCGCGCCATGCATTAATTGTGCATGTTTACCATGATGTGTACGTACGTACATGTACAGTGCAGCATAGAAGTTATCTAGTTAGCACTATGAACATGACAGACAATGAAAGCGGACAAAATATACAGTTCCTCAGGAAAACAAAGGAACATCCCTTCACTGCTATTATGTAAAAATGTGTAGAACAGGTGAATATGCATGTGACACCTGTTCTACACATTTTTACATAATAGCAGTGAAGGGCTGTCCCTTTGTCTACCTGAGGAACTGTATATTTTGTCCGCTTTTATTGTCTGTCATGTTCATAGTGTAGTCTGATCTATGTACATAATGCATGCAGTACATACCTGCGAAGTTCGTTCGTGAGCTGAGCCTGGGCCTGCCTGTGATTTGAATTGGATTGGGTAAGTCGATTGTCAATTAAAGTCTCTTTTTCGTTAGGTATTATAACAAGAATTTCAATGTACTATGTAGTGTTTATAGTATTAAGAATTGAGTTTGTTGGTGATCACCACGATGAGATTTAAGTCGGATAGAACTCGAGAATTTATGCTTAAACTCTAGTAAAGTAAGCTAGACCGATTAAATCTGTCTCTGTTTGGGGTAGACCGAAGGCTCCGGCCGTGTGTGTCGCTCTCAGTCATTAACATACGGACATTCTCTTTTTACCCTCTGAGTGGAGAGAGGGTAAAAAGAGAATGTCCGTATGTTAATGACTGAGAGCGACACACACGGCCGGAGCCTTCGGTCTATGTTTGGGGGACCTAGTATTTACAGTACGGTCATTAACGGGGAGGGCCGCCCGATTAATGACCGTACTGTAAATACTAGGCCCCCCAAAACAGAGACAGATTTAATCGGTCTAAAACTCTAGTAGAATCTAGTAGACTCTAGACTAGACTAGAGTCTAGTCTAGGACTAGGTCTATTTAATGATCTACAAGATCGAAAATGCCAAACGTTCTCACACACGTGGTTTGGTCTCTGGACTTTGTCTTTGGTCCTTGGATCTAAAAACGTAGGATGGGAGTTGGGTGTCCGGCACACCTGCTAAGCAAGTGGTAAATAAACTAGATCTACAAGATAGTATATTGACCACTTGCGAGGCAGACTTGCAAAAACCTGTTGACATTTTTGTGCCAATAGAGGGCTTAAAATATTGCCGACTTTACATTGGCAATACACACGCGCGCCGAGTCGATAACGCTATTTCTAAAAAGGCTGTGAATAAAAAAGACCCGCGTGCATAACGCTGTACACTGCGTTGAGTTACCATTGACATTGTACTACATTCTCCCATGTGTGGGTGTCCGGACACTTAACAAAAATAAAGCTGTCACGATTTCCCTTTGATTTTGCGAAAAATATTAATCAAATACTGTAAACGTGGAATATTTCGCGGTGTGAAAATTTTCGCGCATTTCGCGCAACACGAGAATGGCGCGAAAATAAAAATGCGCGAATATTTTTGTTTACATTTTTTTTGTTTGCGCTCGAACATAACGCGTCGGCGCGCCCTTAATGCGCGCTTGTATTACCAGTGTGCGCGCGACGAACGTGCAGGTACTACTATGTACCATGCGTTCATCATGCTTTGCCCGGTTTGCTGTGTTGAATAGTAGGCCTAGTATTATATTGTGTAAACCAGCATCGCTAGCTTCATACATATGTACTAGTAATGGAGCGTGTGCATTGCATGCCATAGATGCATGCGTGTAGCTAGCTGTGCAGAGCGATCGAATGTCCGCGTCTCCGAGAACAACAACAATGCATTTCACGTGTGCCTAGCCAGATCAGCAGCACTAGCTAGAGCTGTGCATTTGATTCTAGTCGATGCACCGATCTCTGGTTGCATGGCTCCTTTTAAAAATCTCTCTCTACCATGCAAAATTTAAGTCACATAATTTTCATCTTTGACCTCAAGGTAGGTAGGTGATATTTGGGGGTATAAAGGCGATGTTAATGCTAGTTTTTGTCACGTTTGTTCGTCTAAAGTTGTACTTGTACTCAGCGTGAATGTACTACTTACTGCCGTTGTAAACGAGTGCAAGTCAATTGTGCACACAGTCACATACAATTGTGAACGGTATAGCGTGTGTGGCAGCGGTGAGATGGGCGTTGTACGAGTAATTTTACGAAATGGTCCCCGACTCTTCGCGAAATTAAAAACCCGCGAAATTCATCTGAGTTGGCTGAGCGCGAAAAATTAATCGCGCGAAAATATCCACTTTTACAGTAGTGGTAAATATTGTGAATATTTGCCCTTTCTAAATTATTATCATCAATAATTTTCTAAAAATTTATAGAATATTGCATTTCATGTTGTTGATGAAATGAGCATTGAAAAAACCTCTGTCCGGATACCCAACGGCCAACCTGTCCTAGTCCGAAGGCTTACAGACGGCTACTTTCGGTTACCTATATGGTCCCTCTGTATCCCGTCTGAATCCCGTACATACCCGGTAGATCTATGTGTTGAAGCTCCCGACTGGATTTCAGACTTGTACTAATGAATGGGGCTCGGCTCACGGGAACCCGGAAGTCTCCATTCCACATTCATTAGTACAAGTCTGAAATCCAGTCGGGAACTTCAACACATACCGGTATGTACGGGATTCATATCAATCTACCTTATTTTTTGGATCCTCCTGTCCACTTTTACGTGAACGTGTCCTTATCAGACTTCTCACCTTATATTTCAGGATCAAGGGAAGACATCTTCAAAGGGCGAAACATCTATTATCTTGTAATAGAAGGATCTGTCGTCAATGATGGAATAGCCACATTCCGGGAAGCAGTGATCACACTGTTCTGCTGTTTCTACGCTCTTTCCCTAGAGTACCCACCAGAGGGATCAGTCACTATGGAGTTCATCCAAAGGTGGGTATTTTAACTAACTTTTGTTGGGTTGCAACAACAAACAGAAAAATCATTAGTTTGAAAGGGCATGATGGCTGCAAGATGAATGGCAAGAACAGTGGTGTTGTCCTTAATCATAGAATCATTGCTGAACATTCCCCAGTTACCACTCGATGTTGCATTATTGTCTGTTACCATAGTGACAGCATGACATAATGACTTCAACCTAAAAGACCTGGAAGATGCAACCATTCTTGGCGTTTTGTGTGAAATATCTGCAACACAAGTCATTCCATGAGGGGTGGTGCCTGTACCTCTCTATGCAAGAGGAATTCATGCTCTCTCCTTCTCTCCTTGGTGGTGCATTATTCCATTGTCCTTGATGAGTTGGAAGAAAACCACCTACGGAATATTGACAATAACCTCCACCATGGTATCCTTGTGATATATTACCGTCCTTCATCTCTCCCTCTCTCTCTTTTCTCTTGTCTGTTCTCTTTCTATCTTTAATCTAAACTCCTCAAAAAAAGTCCTGCAGATCAATTTTGAGCCTTAATATCTTTTTTTGCTCCTTTTCTATGATTATTGAATTTGATATCAATGGAAGGTTCATTTATTCCCCTTTACATTGATACCTCATTTGTAATGGTTATTTTATGCTTGAATGCACAGTACTACTGAATACAGATCAAAGTCAGAAGTGAAAAGTTGCTAAATGAATGGCTATTGTTCACATCGAGTTCTTAACTGGTATGAAAAGCTTTTGTGATTTTTTTCTTGCTTGTTTGTTAGTTTGTTTGTTTACTTTGTTCATTATTCGTACATTTCAATGCTGTATATTCATGTTTGAAGGACAAAAAATGTTTCAATAAATTTCAGGTGGTATTTGTTTTTTTTGTTTTGGCAAGAAGAGGTGTTTTAATCACCAGCTTATGGTTAGAGCACTACTTGTGTTTTGATTTCATACAGATTATTGCAAGTTGCTAGCTTAGTATCAGTCCATAACGGAATTGGAAACAAAATCGCTCCTCACATCATTTCATTTTCAGCCATATCCAACCAATAAAACAAACATAAGCAGAAACAGACCCCCCCCCCTGCAGGAATCCCGCAAGCAGCTTTTTATTGCCAATCCTCATATTTTATCATAGTCAAAACGATGGGGAATGTGGGAAAGCCACTATAAAAAGATGCATTTATAGCAGGATTCCTGCTATAAGACAAGGTACAGACTTTTGACAAGTTGTTTAAGTCATTATTTTCCAAGTCGACATATTTTCTTTCGTTTCAATATTCAAATTTCGAGAAGTTAAGCGTAGTTAGAAGTATGAAGATTAATTTGCAAGATAACATCTCTGTTTGTATGTATTTTCAGGGAACTCATTGGCATCAGTCCTGGGGGTCCAGTAAAGAGTGGAGGAAAGAAGAAGAAGAAATCGGCCGTGTCTCCAAAGATAATTGCCCTCCTTCGTGGAATCGTAGAGTTCGAATCTGACTGGAAAACAGAGTAGCAGACATCCAGCTCTCATTTTTTATGCTTCTGTCAATTTGTTTTGAGATGTGCTTTATTATGCACGATTTTTATTGTGACGAATACATGGATGAGACAATGTGATGTAAGAAACCTGTAAATTTCTATTATTTGTGCCTCATCTTGAAAGCCTTTTCTCAACATCCCCAACATAATGCAAATAAAATATATATAAGTATTAGTATAGTATAGGATGTATGCATCCAGATGTGAAAGGCTTTGATTTTTGGAAAGAGCCAAGATAGTCCTTGCCAAGGAACAAAGTGAGTTTTTTAGATTTTGTTGGTAATGTAAGAAAACCTCAGCAGGTCCTATTTATAATTTTATACCTATATAATTTGTATATTTGTTCTTTTGAAGGTTGTTTATAGTGTTTTCTTGATGATATATGCTACAGTATGCAAACATTATACCATGTTGGTGTTTACCCTGGTCAACTTTATATACAGGGTGTCCCATGAACAATGCCTGACACACTTCTGATAGCACACAGATCAACTTATTAATACCATTGGTAAGAGCAACATTTCCTTAAGGCCCTGTCACATTAGGCTTGCATGTGACTTGCAAGGAAATTTGTTTTGCTACCCAGGGGTCTGCGATACTGCGATACAACAATATTACATTTTGAAATAGTTGAGAAGAGGATCGGTTGAAAAATACAAATTTTTGAGGTGCTGAGTATGTACTAATTTGTGTTTTCAAAGGTTGGCAGCTATGCTATGTACATCATCTTCATCTTTTATTGGAAACATGTACATATTTTTCATTGAGGCAAGTGGGTATTTTGAGAACAAAAATAGACATTTGTATGCTGTTTAGGAAAATAATGTACATTATGCCATCTTCAATCATGAGAACTGATGGCCATATTAATTTGATATTCTTGGCCCGAACTCACAAAGGAGGCTTAAAGGAGAATAAAAGTTAGACAGTCACATGATTTCAGTGAATGGAGAAGAACAACAAGACTTAACAGTAAAAGTTTGAGCAAATTTGGATAATCCGTTTTCGAGTTATGTATTTTTGAAGTTTTAGAAAATCCTTATTATGGACTTCCTTAAGTTGGCAACTTCGCCAGAATTTGTGATGTCATTGTGCTCAACTCTCCATTGGTTATGTACAGAGAGTTTCACTTTTTTCTAATTTTCATCAAAAATAATATTTCCGCCAGTGTATTTTGTTTTTGTATGACATGGCTACATCAATTCTGCAGTATGTCTGAAAGAATCAATACAATTGCCCTTTTAATATTTTATAAAAATAAAATGTTGTGAAACTCTCTGTACATAACCAATGGAGAGTTGAGCACAATGACATCACAAATTCTAGCGGAATTGCCAACTTAAGGAAGTCCATAATAAGGATTTTTTAAAACTTCAAAAATCCATAACCCAAAAAAGGATTATCCAAATTTGCTCAAACTTTTACTGTTAAGTCTCATTGGTATTCTCCATTCACTGAAATCATGTAAATGTCTGACTTTCATTCTCCTTTAAACTCTGTGGGGGGTTAAATCATGGTCTATGTAGATTTTGTGTATAATTTGCGCTTAATTTAGCGTGTATGCTGAGAAAGGTCCAATATGAAGGCACGCTGTATAGCAAAGGGCGCTCAATTCATGCTTGTTGCTATGATTTTAAACCATAGCTTTAAACCATGGCAAAAATCATGAATTTCTAGTACTTTGCCAAAAGCGTGCATTTATACTGGATCTTTGTCAGCTAATCATACACAAAATCTGCATAAACCATGGTCTAAACTTAAACTTCCTTTGTGAATTCCGACCATTGAGTGTGTGACCCTCAAATCGAGCAGAATTGCATCAAAATATCATCAGGTTAGATTTAGTGTGCATTTTGTTTACATTTTCTATGTTACAATGGACATGTTTGAAATAGACCCCCCCCCCCCCGGCACAGTTTTAGCATTGTTATAGCACATCTGAAAGAGCACCTCAAAGTGGTCTTAGGGATCCCGTTAGAATTTGGTTTAGATGGTTGATTGGAAGGCTTCTCTTCTACCCAACCAGAAGAGCGACATGTTATGATCCTTGGACTGTGATTTGTATTTTTCTGCACTTCACACTATTTGCAATATGATATCTGATCATGCCAATCATTTATTTTTTTAGAAATGTGTTAAATTATGTTTTGTATGTGTTTAAATATGCCAATCACATACAAGTCATGTGTTGCAGTAGGTTCTATGCCTCCAGATTTTAAAGGTTTTCATTATTGGTTTGAGCCAAAATAATCTTTGTAAAGGAATGAAGAATGCAGGTGCCCTTTTCTTTAGGCATCTATACAGGGTGAGTCAGAAAAAAAAAGTCCACTTTCAAAAATCTATATAATCTCTAATGTATGTTATTCTTCAAAGACTGTGGTATGTCCTAAAAGAGTATCTTCCTCTTTTATTTGGTATAAATTTTATCAGGTTTATAGCATGAATGTCATGCTTGTCTATACAGGAGGCCCTTTTTTTTGAGAGAGAGAGAGGAAATAAAATTTCACCTGCGCCAGAAGTGGTGGCATGTCGATCATGAATTAGCAATAAATGATATACCTCGGTTAAACATGACTCTTTACGATTTCATATCATGGGGGGGGGGGGGGGCACCCCGTAGGCTATATAGTTTTTTGTTACATTTTATATCTTTGTTACTCACTGAAGTTTGCTTTTATTGTTTTCTTGTTGATTAAGCTCCTTGCAGATCAGTATTTACATGTTTGTAATTGGTAATGATAAATGAACCCTTTTAAAACTACAAAATGTTGCAGTTGTTTGTTAGGCCATATAGTTTTTGTTACATTTGATATATTTGCTACTTACTGAAGTTTGCTTTTATTGTTTTACTGTTGATTAAGCTCCTTGCAGATCAGTATTTACATGTTTGTAATTGGTAATGATAAATAAACCCTTGAAAAACTACAAAATGTTGCAGTTGTTTGTTTGACTGACTTGTGTATCTGTAAAATTAAAGCAGGTGCCTGCAGCAGTCACAAGATTTATTTTTTTAGTGTGTGTTTTGATGGTAACTTGTACATACACACTCTAGCATTAAGGTCTTACAGATTTTTCATGAACATGTTTGTAGGATTTCTATAGGATATAATTTAAATAATTTCATGAGAAATTTCATTTATTACACACAAATGTTATAAAACAGATTGGCTGTAAATTATGAATCATGCTATAAAATTACAGAATTTCTCGAGACTTCTGCAAGCACCCTGCCCTTTTTATTATTTTTTCATTCCGTTATAATTTTTCTATTTTTTATTTTTGTTTATTTTGTATTCATTTTTTTTTTTACATGCCGATTTTCTGTTTCAAAACAGATGGACTAGATTTTGAAGAGAAATATGTAGTCAAATTAAAGCACTCCTGTAAACCTTGATTCAGGCACTCCTCTGTCTTTATTTTAAAGATAAATTTCATGTATCACAGATGGCTTGTTATTAAAAAGATGAGCTGTAAATTTTGATAGTAGATCTGCTGCAAAATTACAGGAGTTCCTTGTAGTTCGGCAAGTTATCTTTCTGTTTTTTTAAGAATAAATTTCATTTATCATATGCAGATTTGCGGCTAAAAAACAGATGAATTGTAAATTGTGAAAAGAAAAATGTGGCAAAGCTAAAGGATTCCTGTAAACCCTGAATCAGACACTTTTCTGTCTTTTTTTTATACAAAAATGAAATGTTATAATCACTTACAGATTGTATGTTATTAAACAGATCAGCTTTAAATTATGGTTACAAATATGGTGTAAAAAAAACTGGAGTTCTCTAGAGTTCTGGAAAAATATATATATAAAAAACAGGAAATTTGTATTTATCACCTCCATATTTGCTGTTAAAAAACTGATGACTTGTGAATTGTGATAACAAAGTTCTGTAAAATTACAGGAGTTCTCGAGACTCTGCTGCAGGCACTTTTCTGTATTTTTATGGAGAATTTTTTTAACAGTGCAGGAACTAAATTATTTTGAATTGATGTCAGAAATCACATGGGTGCCTCTTCTTGATACTTTCTCGTGATGAAAACACTGTTTTTATTCAAATCAAAATGGTCTAGATCTAGTGTTGTTGCCAGGGATGATTATTAACACAAAATCATCGGTCATTTGTTGTTGACTTTGCTTCTTTTTTTTTATCCGACTACAGATTAACTTTGCTTTTTTTTTTCTATGAAACTAAGTTTAACTAACTTTTGTCTAACTTTAATAGCAATGTTAATGTTATAGATCATTTATTATTTTGCCATTTTATCTTGATCTTGCTTATTGTCTCTGCCACATCTCTCTTCTGAAAGTCTTATATGGTTAAATTTGACAGTTTTATTTTGTCAAGGCAGCTTTGAAAAGAAGATCTTACAATTAGAGATGAGTTTTTAAATCATTGCAATATTTCATTGCTAATTCTAAATGGGAAGACCACAAGTCTATTGCCAAAAATTTTAAATTTGTGTACAAGATCTATAAATCATGAGGTTATTTTTGTCAAAATTTCAAACATATTTTGTGAAAAATGAAACCTGAAAATGATAAATTTTGCATTACAAAACAAAAGTTGATAAAGAATAAGGAATCACAGGATTCGTACTAATTTTTATCTTGCCCGACTTTATAAGTCTAGATGTAAATGTACATGTAGATCTTTGACATATTTATATTCATTTTAATCTTCTATCAATTGTAATATTGGTGTATTGTTTTCTTTTTATAGATTGCAGTTATCAGCATGTCAAAACGGAGTAACACAGATGAGGAAGGTGAGCCCAGCAAGAAGCCGAAGCCTGTTGGGGGAAACCGGTGTGTCTTGTATGGGTGCAGCAACACTATTCATGATGGCTTTGCCATACATGAACTACCGAAGGAAGGATCCATCAGGCGAGCATGGGTGAAGTTCATTCAACTGAAGTTAAAAGGGTTCGATGCCCGAGAAAGGGTCCATGTCCATGTCTGCAGTGGTCATTTTGAGCGAGACCAGTATGATTCGTCTCAAGTCTTGAAGTTTAAGTATGGCTTCAGGAAAATTACGCCGCGCCTTCTACCAAATGCCATTCCCCGTCGGCAGCAGGCTGTTCAACCCTTTACAGATCATTGGTTCCTCAAACCAACAACGACAACATCATCAACGTCAACAGTGTCATCAACAATGATTTCACCAACAGTGTCATCACCAATGATTTCATCACCAACAACGTCAACACCAATAACGTCTACGCTAACAGTAACAACGTGCTTGAGCTCGACTAGAACCAGAACTGTCCATTCTACAAAGATAGCAGTGTCCTCTCTAGACAGCCAGAAGAAACGTGTGGGTAAACAAGGAGGCCATGCCCATAATCAACCAATTACTTTTGCCGATGCAAGCACGTGTACATCACCAACAATGCCAACTACCAGTGGAAACAGACGTCGAGTGTCTGTGCTCAGTCTGAAGAAGGTATGTGTAACACAGATGTATACCATTATGCCTACATGTACATGCGCAATATTATTTTTTTGTCTTGTCATATGTTTTAAATTATAAATATCGATTTCATTGCAACTTTTGGCTTCATTTTACTCTAATAGCTCTCCTTTATTGGATAAGCAGTTTTAGCACTTCTCTTATTTTCCAATATCAAAAATCAATTCACTTCACAAACAGATTTTGTATAATTGGCTTTATATCCAAATGTTCCAGTTTGAATATCCGGTACTATTACTCAAACATGAAAATTGATACCGAATTTAATACTCATTATGCACTTCATAAGAACTACAAATTATAGTTCCCAAAACATCCTTTAGCACCTTTCAAACAGAGCCATCCACCCAATGAAAACAAAAATTGCATTAAAAATATTATGACTTACTATTATTCTTCCATGATTGCAGGAGGTTCAAAGGATAACTGAGGAATACGCTCGTAAGGAAGAGGAAGAAGCAGCACAACAAGCAGCAGAAGAAGCAGCTAGGAGGGACCGAGAAAACAATAAAGCTATCCAGGCATCTCCCACGGTGAGTAAATAACCTAATATCATGTCGCAAATATTGTGCAATAAACAAGAACAACAAGTTGTGGCAACATTTTCTGTACCTGTAAAGATCAATAGAATACAATGTATTTGAGGCAAATTAAATAAAAAATGATGTTGAACCAGCACCAAAATATTGTTGATCAGTCTTATTTGGGAGAAATTTCTTTGCTGTCAGAATCCCATGCTATTGCTCACAAGAATTTCATTGCATTGCAGTGTCAGTGGGACATATGAGGTTTTGTCAAGTATAAATGAGGTCTATTGAAAGTGTTTATGATGTATCAGACTTCTAATTCTCAATTCATCGTTAGACAAGTTGCTTGTCTGACATACACGCAGTAACCAACTGCTGTCAACATTTGTGACTATTCACATAGTTCTCAGCTGACCCACATGATATGTATTTAAAACCTTTTTTTAAGCTTATTTTATTTTTAATTTGCTTTCATTCTTTGTGATTTTTATCACAAATGCAAATTCATTCCTCAGATGATTGATAAGCAGTTTCAAAAAAGACCTAAAACTCGAACCTGTGGAATACAAGTTAAACCTGTGAAGCCTGTCAAACCTGTCAAGCCTGTCAAGCCTTTACAAAAAGAGAAAGGTGAGTGAAGTACAGTATGATATGTGTATTTACAATATTTGTGTTATAACATAATGTATTTATAGATTGCGGAACAAAAAAGGAGAAAAATGTAACTAATGTACCTTGTATTCTCTTTCATGAATTATGTCACATTATCGAAATTGATAAATGAATAAATGTTAATTTAAAATTTACTATGATTGGGTATTTCTGCACTCGTGTCACGACGGAAGACCACAAGTCTATTGCCAAAATGTTAAATTTGTGCACAAGATCTATAAATCATGAGGTTATTTTTGTCAAAATTTCAAACATATTTTGTGAAAAATGAAACCTGAAAATTATAAGTTTTGCATTATAAAGCAAAAGTTGATAAAGAATAAGGAATCACAGGAGAGAAGGTTCCTACATCAAGTGTGCCCTAATAGGTCCTAAGTTCCTTTGGGTCCCCCAAAATAGAAAAGGCAAAATCTATATAGATCTGTGGTTTAGATCCCCTAACAAAATATGGCAAGAACCCTAATTTTCAAATCTTGTATCAATATGTTGTTTTTCTTGAAAAAGGAGTACAGATTACACTTTCTTCTAGCTTGGAGAAGGCAGAGAGACAAGTTTCGATGAGGACATCAGCAACCCAAACTGAGGACACTGGTGCAGAACAGGAGACTTTTGATGAGCCAGAAGATGAACATGAAGAACCTGAAGAACCCGATGACAAGCGGAAAGATCCAGATTATGAACCCGAAAATGAATTGGAGGATGAAGCTAATGAAGAAGTTGAGAACATGTAAGTATTGATCCATTATTTTTATAAGATGATATTTATCAAGTACATATATCTGGAAATTACTCTTTAATTTTTTATGTTAACATCTTTGATTGATGGAAATAAATGAAGATTAACCATTAAGCCTCATATTTTTGGAAGTTAATTTGCACACTTTCAAAGTAGCAAGGGCTGTTCGTTATATACATTTAGGGATGTAGCTTTTACCCATTTCTATTATGAAAATAGTAGTGAAACTTACAATGTATGTGGATGTCTTGTTTGTTTCATACAGGAAAATACCATCCGATATAATTGATCAGCCCAAGTATATTGTTTTTGAGGATCAGCTTTTGGAGCTCTTCAAAAAATGCAGGCATTGCCACCTCCCCTGCTCTTCAGTAGTTCATCACCCACCGACATTTGGCAGTAGAGTCAAAGTGATCTCCACATGTGACGAATGTGACGGGAAATTTGAATGGTCATCCCAGCCATCAGTGGGAAATTTGTATGCTGGCAACATACTTTTGTCATCTGCAATTTTATTTGCTGGTGCGAGCCCAACAAAGGTTCTCAAAACTCACAAACACATGAACTTAATATCAATTTCGACAACAACATTCAACGAACACCAGTCTAGATATCTTCAGCCAGCAATAGTGAAAGAATACAGGAGGACCCAGGCAGAGACATTTGACGAGATCAGAGCGAGTGAAGCGGGCCTCATCCTTGGAGGGGATGGGAGGAGTGACTCACCTGGGCATTCTGCCAAGTACGGCTCGTACACGATGATGGACCTGAAGAGCAACAAGGTCATTGATGTCCAGCTTGTGCAAGTGAGTGATTTAGCAGAAATGTTTTAATGTATGTAGTGCAAAGGTTAAAACCACAGAGGTCATCATATGCCTGAAATTGGACATATCGTGTAGTAACTACGTACATAATAGAAAAGTTTTTGCCATGCATATTGTGATCATTACTCATTTAGGTTTCCTTTTTCTTCATTATAAGTTAAATTTTGCAGACGTAATTATATGGAATCCGCCTGTCACTAACTCCAGTGTGTTTTTTAACAGATCTGTTGCAACCATGAATGTATACTTCCTTTATTATACTGTATTACAGAGAACCTTGTACTTTTCTAAGGTTATTTACCATTATTTTATTCTTTTCCTTTATAGTGTACAGAGGTTAAGAACTCAAATGCAATGGAGCTAGAGGGACTCCGGAGGGGCCTGCGGATACTTGACGATGCTGGTGTGATTGTACAAGGCATAGTGACAGATCGTCACATGCAGATAGCGAAGTTTCTCCGTGAGACGTACCAACAAATTGATCACCGATATGATGTCTGGCACATTGCGAAAGGTAATTATTATATATATACTGAATTAATTCCAGCAAATGTATCTTATATACATGTTGGCTGAAATTGATATTGTAGTTATGACTACTTTTGCAGGTTTAAATTTGCCTATATTTCCACTTTTGTGTATAGTAATTATTGAATTATGATATATTTTCTAAATTTAGAACACTCCAAGTAGCTCCTTGATATGTCACATATTGAATTGTCAATTGATCTCTTTTAGCTAATTCTTGCTCCTTGTTTTTTTTTTTCTGCCTGTATATAATAGGGTTAAAGAAGAAGCTAAAAGCATTGGCCAAGATGAAGGACTGTGGATTGGTTCAAGATTGGTTGAGGGCCTTGGTAAACCATGTATACTGGACTGCCTCTTCTACTCCGGATGGAGATAAGGATGTCATGAAAGCCAAGTATAGAGGGCTATGAACCACATCAGAAATCTTCACACAGATGAAAACCCAGAGTACACTGCTTGTGAACATGGTGATGACTATCCAGAGCGAGAATGGTTGCAGTCAGGTAAGCTACTTATGTATGATCTTTAAATAACAATTTACTTCAGTGGAAATAAAACAGTTAACCCTTCACTGGTGCCTCAAGTTGTTCTTTTTGTTTGGATGTGGGTAAAATCCTTATTTATATGCATACGGTGTACATTTTTCACCCTCATTTACTTTGAAGATGTTTGTCAAAATGCGAGCAAAATATTTACATTTATTTTAATAATGTACATTCAAGTTTAATTTAGTTCAATTTTGATCATGACATTCATATTTTTTTTTTTGCAATTTTCTAAATGATTAATATTCATTGTGGAATGAAAAAATAGTTTTGGCGAAGGGATGAGATGCTTGGAAATGCCGAGATCATGATTGCTAACTATTTAAATGAACTCTCCTTCACCTTTACCGCATATATTATATTCCCAATCTTATTACAGGTACAAAGGTGTACGACAAGCTTCGAGAGGAATGGCTGAGGACCAGACTGGTGAACGGCATTGGGATGATGTCCCCACATGCCCAAACCAGCAAGGTTGAATCATTCCACAACATCCTCCTTCACTTTTGCCCCAAGTTGCTTGTATACTCATATCAAGGGATGAAGTGCAGGTAAATTAGGCAATTAATTCATCAACATTATGCTCCCCTAATATAAATTTAACAAGAACGTCACAGAGGGCAGTGTTGTTTCTTCTTCTTCTTCTTTTGAATTTGATTTTATTGGTTTTATGTTTTAAAGTTATTATTTTCTTTTTGTTATAGCCAGGTTCTTTCTATTTCATATTTTGTTGGTTTTTTTTAAATTTTTTTTATTTATTATTTGTAACACATGCTTTTTACACTAACTCTTGCCTTCACTTATTGGAGAGTAGGTAACGAGTTTATGATGATAGACATTACATTACCAAAAAGATAAAATCAACTGTCACAAGTATGTTATTCATGTGACCTTTATTTTTAACTTCACTCTTTTCAGATTATATTTGGCTGTCCTACATTGGAACGAAAATTGTGATAGAGCCCAGGCTGTTGATGCCGAAGGGAACCCAGTGTACAGGTTGAAGTATCCACGCTCGAAGGAAGGAGGCCACACAGTGGAGAGAGTGCTGACAGCTGGCACATGTGGTAAGTAGCCACATGTCTAGTGAATGATATCAATATTCAACAAAAGAGCTCAATTATATATAGAAATCTTTTATTACTTCATGATCAATAGAATTCAAATTAGTAGATTCTTGTGGCCTATATGCCCTTAATTTAATCTGTTGATTAAATTGATAATTATAAACATGTATTGGGTTACTTTCTGCAAATGTGTAATATTGAATAGCAAGCAGAAACAGGCATATATGTCAGTCCCCAAGTCAGTGAACTACCTATTCAGCAAAGAACATGTGCATGCCATTGGTATTTGATTGGTCATCCACCTACAAATAGTGTGTAAAATTAGGTAATTCAATATTTGTGAGAAAAAGAGTTTTCTCTTATGTTCTTATTTTTCTCTTTTCCTTTTTTCCTCTTATCAAAGTGTATTTTTTTAACACCGTATAGATGAATTTTCAAGGTATAGTTTTGGATTTTATCTTGTAGGTTATGTGAAAGCCCTGATGAGAGTTGTCGTAGAACTGGTGGAAAACAGGGAGCAGCTCAGAGACAACATGGAGGAGCTACAGCCTCAACCAGCACGGAGTGCCTCTCATCATCACCCCGACAATGGAGAAGCCGTGCAAGCTTTTGAACAACATCATCGCTTTGGCGATAGAAACTAGTTCTTTTGGTGATAGAAACTATGATGAATGTGTCAGCTACCTGAACATTAACCACTGATTGTTTTATTTCAGTACAATACATGTTTTTCATAGACCCTAAATTATGTTTATGCCAGTATAATTATGGAGAGTAACATGGAAGTACTCTTTGCAAGTGAGTAGTGGATTCCGATTCTATGTGAGTGTAAAGCACTATAAACTTGTCTGTAAGCTTGTACATACTTACACAAGCCAAAGTCCATGGTACACATCAATAGTCATTGGTTTTAATAGGTAAAATACTTATTAAATTTGTAAAACTTACATTTTTAGTTCAATTAAAAACAATTTCTGAAGCATATGCACTAGATTTCCATAAACACTAAGTAAATCACTGTTGATCATGAATTTGGCACCAAATATAATCTGATTTTTCTCACAGTCCTTCATCTTGGCCAATGCTTTTTGCTTCTTATTTGCAAAAAATAAAAAAATGCATTTTTTTTCTTCATCTAAACTGTTCTTATTCAAGAACCATTTGATGTATTGCACCAGATATGACTTTATTTTTTGTTTTTGATTTTTTCCCTTTTCTGCCGAGGTGAATTGTGTTATTCATTTTCAAAGTTAGTAGTTTTAAAGATCATGCCATATTATCACAGAAGAGGAAACATTGTGATGATACTTCATCGCATCCATACTTTTTTTCCTAACAGCGGTTTCCTGTTTGTCCTAAAACCTGGTTATAAAAGATTGAAAAATAATCATCCTTGCAGATATAATAAAAATAGTCATCTATTCTGTAAACTTTACATAAAATAAGGATGAATGTAATGTACATGTTGCATCAAAGTTTTTGTTCCAATGGTGCATCATTTTGAAATATATTGCACAAACAGAGAAGAAAATGATTGGGGGGAAAAACCGTCAATGGGATGTTCTGAGAATATTTTGAGCAAAGGTAAACAAAAATTCATCTAAAGGAACACAAATCTTGTTTGTTTATTTCTATTATAGGTGTCTTGTAGGAAGCTTCATAATTTACAGATAATAATAATAATAATAATAATAATGTAACTTATATCGCGCCAAATCCACTCTGTGGAGTGCTCAAGGCGCGTGTAAACAGGAAAAAAGATCAAGACTTGAAAAGAAATGTTTTGAGATGAGTTTTGAAAGAATCAGAGGATAAACATTTTTTGATGTCTTCAGGAAGGCCATTCCATAATTTAGGACTAGAGTATGCAAAAGATCTTTCCCCCCACGTTTTGGTAATTTTGGGGGTTACAAGAAAATTGGAAGTGGATGAGCGTAGAGGTCTTGCAGGAGTGTAGTTTTGGATTAGAGAGATAAGGTATTGAGGAGCAGAGCCGTGAACGCAATGAAAGGTGAGCAACAAAATTTTGAAAACAATGCGATCTTTTACTGGGAGCCAGTGTAGCGACTGCAAAACTGGGGAAATGTGGGTACGCTTGGTGGTCAGAGAAACAATACGAGCTGCAGCGTTTTGAAGCTTCTGAAGCTTGGACACTGGATTCTGGGGTAGATTGATTAGGAGGGCATTGGCAAAATCAAGACGGGAGGAAATCAGAGCATGAACTAATTTTTGGAAAGATGGAAATTGCTGTGAAAATGAGAGTGAGATAGAGAATGTGAAGGAAGAAGAGGGGTAAAGATAGATACCAATAGGGATAGAGTGAGAGATGTGAATGTGATGGATGGAAGAGGAGAAAGAGAGATTGTGAAAGAGTGAGAGATGGGAATGTGATGGATGGAAGAGGAGAAAGAGAGATTGTGAGAGATGGGAATGTGGAGGGTGGAGGAGGAAAAGAGAGGCAGAGGGAGAGAGTGAGAGATGGGAATGTGGAGGAAGAGGAGAAGGAGGGACAGAGTGAGAGATGGGAATGTGGAGGGTGGAAGAGGAGAAGGAGGGACAGAGTGAGAGATAGGAATGTGGAGGAGGAGAAAGAGAGGAGGGACAGAGTGAGAGATGGAAATATGGAAGAGGAAACAGAGAGAGGAAGTGGGATAGAGAGATGGGAATGTGGAGGGTGGAAGAGGAGAAAGAGAGAGGAAGAGGGACAGAGCGGGAGATAGGGTTAAGGTTTATCCTTTTTGGGAGGATAGATTTGATGCAAAATAAAGGATTTCCTGGATTTATTACGATGCTTACCATTTATCACACATTTGAAATTTCGTCAACCGCAATTCCCTTCTCTTACTCTCATTATTTCTCTGTCTATCTTTGTTGTGTCCATGCTGTTATTTCTCTTTCTCTCAATTTCGTTTTCTCTTTCAATTTCATTTTCTCTTTCTCTCCCCTTTTCTGACTCGGCAGGTTGACTGTATATGAAATGCTCAAATTATTAAAACAAATTACATTGCAGGGTGTATAACAAAAAAGAAGGAACAAGGCATGTTGTGTTTTTTTTTTGTTTTTTTGTTGTTGCTTGTTTATATAGATTTCAACATTCTTCCTCATAAGAAATCGTTGCTTGATCACAGTTTTGCAAAAGTTCGAATATCAGCTCTTGGAAATTAGAATCAAATGTCGAGATCAAAGTTCATAGCAACCATACCATCATGAGAAGTTCAAACAATAGTATTTGTGATGAATATGAATATGAAGATGAAAGCCGATGATCACAAATAACGTACAGAAGATGGCTGACAATCACATAGAAGATGACAGTCATTCAAAGTTCGCAAGACAATAGTTGATTTTACATCCTCATCTCAACCGACGCAGGATGGTCCCTTTGTACTGACCACGTCCATCAGGATACGCTTCCATTATTGAGGCATGGACACATGCTGGCAGTTGCACCCTGATGTCCTTCCCGAGCCAGCCCCAACACCATCTCACGACTTTCCTGTAGGCCACATACCTGTATTTTCTGTAAAATAAAAAGCAATAAAAAAATTTCATTATTTTTCTTAGGATAGATGATTTGATGTCAAAATATTAATTCTTTATTAATTAATTCAGGAAAATAAAAATGATTAAAAAAAACTAAAATGACCAAGGGTTAGTCATTGTTTGTCGGGCGGTGGGGGGCAACATTCAAAATCGCATATAAAGTTTGTGTTTCATAACTACAGATTATTGGGGGGGGGGGGGGGGTAACATGCTAAAACTCACAAATCGGTGGTCATTCTTGCCTATTTGTATACATTTCCTGAAAAAGTGCCCCGAAGCACCTGCAGATAAGGCAGCTAGTACACCAGTGGTCACCAGGCAAGAATTTTGGTCAAAACTAGTAATTCATCTGGCGGTGGCTCAATTCGTTTTGAAAAGTTTCACCCAATAAACTTTCAAAATCAATCCATTTATTTTTTTGCCCTTGCCAAAATGATGAAAAGGAGAAACATAACTTACTCATTGTTCCTGTCCCCAAATGCTTTGGCTGCTCGGCGCCACCTATCTGTGTACTCCATCCATCCGATGTATAATGTTGTCGCATTTAGGATGGCCGGCTCAAACTCCTCAGAATCCACCAGACAACTTGAACCCTGTCGATCAGCCTCTGCCTTGACCTCTGCAATTTCATGACAACAGACACAATCACCTTCATTGAAAGATGGAGGCACACGACATCTTCCACATGTACACCTTGAAATACAGAAAGATTCAAACAAAAATCAATACACCTACTATAATTTTATAAATATTTTATTACAGCTTCCTGATAAATATAAAAATGACATCGTTCTCGTAGTCGTAGTATGGTAAGAGTGCCCAAGGCAGTGCCTATGTCTGCGCACCCACGTAAATGCGCGATATTTATAGAACAAAACATCAAACTGACACCAATTTTCAATCTTAACCTCAACAATTCATTTAGATACCAAAATTTGTGAAAATAATTGGGAAGATTAAAAATGAGTTTTAGCAAGTTTCATTTGCCACCCTGAAAATTTCAATCATTGTCAAAAAAGAAAAGTCTGAACAGGGGGTTGTCCCTGGTATGAAACTTCACTGTGCTTGATTGAATTGCGTGCAAAATAGTGAGTGCGCAGACATGGGCACTTTTCAGTTTTGCTACACAAAATGACGAGCCCGTCTGAAATTCGTTAAAAAAAATTGTTCTTGTGAATAATTTGTCGAGTTTTTTTGTTTCAGTAATCATTAGAATATGAAGAACGGAATAACAATGATGATTCTAAAAATAATATCTTACTGTGTAATGAAATCGAGGTCGAATTTTAGGTGCGCAGACATAGATCTAGAGAATCATTCTAACAAGTTAACTTTAGAATTAGACATGCCATTTATGACCGAGTCTAGAGATCTACGGTATTTGATTTCAATTTTTGGGGGGAATAAATATTTAGAATGCACAACAAATTCAATAAGCTTATAAGTCTTAATTACCAATCCTCGACATTTTCATGAAGCCGATTTGCGTTGTTGGCCCTTCCAGCATCGCCAACATTTTGCCCAGGTTCACCACGAGGTAAAGGCTCATACTCCCACTCGACGATACGCCCGTGTTCTCCGGCGTCTGCATCACTTGCATCGCTGTCGGTATCACTGCTGCTGCCACTGTCCGGACTGTCACTACTACCACTGACACTGTCATTTTCACCGCTTTCCCCGCAACTGCCATCCTCCTCACACTCAAATTCCATAACTAAATCATCTTGTGCATCTGCCCTGACGACTGGGGTAGCCATTCTCTTTAGAAAGACTTCTCAAAACTTCTCAAACTTCAATCGATAAAATGCAGAAAGGATTCACGGTACCGTACCCTGCCCAGTTACCGCCCCCCTGTTACCAGTGGCTTATTAGACACAACGGCCGTCTTCCATCGCCCGAGTTTCTACGGTGCGCAATGAAGGCGTGCGACTAACTTGCCTATAGCAGCATACACGTTGTAAGGAACATGTGCACGAAATATGGTACACTGTCGATCGCCCATTTAACGGAGATACGCGAATGACGTCACTGTGCAGCAGTCAGCTATGCGCTTATTTAGGTGTGAATCAACCTTTTTAAAAAACATCAAGTTCCTATTCAAAACGATCAGAAAAAAAATATGGTGGAAATTTTACTTTTGTTTAAAGAGATATGGAAGTTTAAATTCCTGATGTTTTACCTGAGCAAATTTCTTGCGAAAATTATTATTTATAAAAAAGTTATCGAGGCTTGAACTCGGCCATGTCGCCCTGTGATGCCCCTGCCCTATTTCCGCCCACTCAAACACACGCGCTAGTTCAGTGTATGTACCGTGCGTTGTTTATGCTCTAACAGAGAAAAGGTTATCTGCCCGTGGTTTTTTAGTCTATTTGTGTGTTTTTAGGTCTGCGGTTGGTTTTTTGAAAGTGCACACTTCATTGTCTTTTTCCCATGATAAAACACTCGGTTTACTCCATAAAATCGCAACTCGAGAGTATGAAGAAGGTGAAGAATACACAAATACTATAAAACTACATTCGACCTATAAACAGTTTGTAAATTGGGAATTCACCCCCCCCCCCCCGTATATGTTGACCTACATTTTGCAAATAAAAGAAAGATCATAAATGAGATAACATGGTCACCAGGCATAAAACTCTTTACTGGGATTACAGCCATGCAGTTGTCAAAATCTGCCAGACGGAATGTTGTTTCACTTTTTGATGAGCAATCATAACCGTGCTACTAAACTTAACATTTTGCAGGCTCACTTGCATGGTCTACAAAATAATCATTTAGAGGTGGCCATTCATTTTTTGTTGAGTTTACAACCAGAAAATAAAATTCAGTGTAAATTGAGTAGCTGTTTATTTATTGCCCTTTGAAGGTTCTAGGTCAATTACCCCTTGGGCATGTCACCCCCGGCCAATTAGCGGTACAATAATTACCCCAAGGACGATTACCCCCCCCCCCCCGAGGACAACCACCCCGAGGAAGTTACTCCCCCCCGAAAAATTACCCTCTAGGACAATTATTACCCCCCCCGTGGACAATTAAACCCCCAGAGGACAATTACCACCCCCTGAAATTAATGATCTCCCCCTAAAAATTACCCAACTAATTATCGAGGTTGACTTCCCCCTGTTCAGTATGAACAGGGGGTAGTCCTCGGGGCGGTTGTCCTTGGTTGTCCCAGGGGGGCATTGTCCTATATAGGGGTTAAGTTTCAGGGGGTGGGGGGGGGGGGACTCTTTTCCGGGGGTAGCTCGTCGAGGCACGGTAATTGTCCTTAGGGGTAATTATCTTTGGGGGTAGTTTTCCGGGGGGTAATGGTAGGCGAATAAGGTGGGAGGCTGAGATTGAACCCCCCCCCCCCCCCGAAGAATGTTGCAATGATGTTTGGCCGTTCGTTCGATCGAGGAACCGACAATTTCTGGTAACGATGTGGTAATGTGATAATCATGCAGTTAAATTTTGTGACAAAATTATATATGATTGATTAATGTTGCAAAAAATGCTTGAAGTTCGGTTCTCCAAAAGTGATCCCGATGACAACTAAGTCCGGCTTTTAAAAAAGTTGCCAGGTTTGGTAGATTTGCAAAAAGTTTGTATTTATGTTCTATGTCGCTGAAGCTTGTGTCGCCTTTCAATCCAGCGTCGTGGCTTTGTAGCGAAAAGAGTGCTTGTTTCTGATACGATACAGGATGCAGGCATGTATTAGTTTTTGTTTTAATTAATTTAGTTTAATTTATTCCCTCAATTTTCTTCGATTACACCCCTCCTTTCCCCGATTTTTCTTTTAGTCTCCCTCTTCACTTTTACATCCTTTTTCTTAGTGCTTCTATACATTAGGCTATAATATCTTTTTTCAAATGTTTGTGTGTTATATATTTTTGCCAACACGGACCATGACATTTTCGCTGCTATCAAATTTCCGTCAGCTGACTGTGAATAAAATAAATGTTGTTTTATGTGAAATAAACCTATATGAATGGCTATCGAAAGAGTAGTATAAAACTATAAATGATACATTTCACAAGGGCCTATACGCCTGTCAGCCTTTCAAATGGCTAGGGTAATTCTTATATACGTTGTTAGTTTGCTAAAGTTTTATGGCGAATAAAAGGTGAACATTTTTTTATCTCTATCCATCACATTAATATCTCTCGGCAATAAAATGAATGAATATTGAATGAATAAATAAATAGATGAATTATGTAGAAGATGTGGGGGAGGGGGTATAGTGCCAAATTTAGAGAAGGGCAATACATTGCAGGACATGATTTGAGTTGTTCTCGGTAATGTCAACAAAATACTTATACAATAGCTTTCAACCCTCTTTGGATGTTGAAGTGGCAAAAACGTGACTGGTGACCCCCCCCCCCCTACCACCACTCCTTTTGCATTAATTATTATACTACATTATTTTGCAAAAAAAAAACCCTGACTTTCTATGGAAGTGAATCGACAACTTCGTTTTTAAGATCATTTCGGAAAGTTTTGTCTTTCAAGTTGGCTATAATTATTATTGAATGCATTATCAAAATATAATACTGCATAATTTAGAACAAGTGGAAAACAAAAAACACAACAACTTGAAGTCTTAAACAAATAATCAAAAAGGAAACCACATTTGCGTTATAGACCTATATACCCTAAAATTGTAATGATGATGATTTAGACGATGTCGGCGATGATGATAATTCTAATGACAATATTGCTAGATGCTTTTTCCAACCAATTATTATGCCTAAAAATATACGCTAATTTATTTTTGAATCAAGATTTGAGAGATGTCGAGAATAGTTTGCATTTAAAAATAAATAAAAATGAAGCACCATTACTTTCTTTTACAATATGTTCACTTTGATAGTGGTTATAGTTTTTTTTTAAATTAAATTCTTTCACCCTAGTGGTTAATTTAAAAATGATTAGCGATATGTTAAGTGACTTTAGTCAGATTTGTCTGATTACCATTATTAAAACATTAAAGACAAGTCACAGGATTTTCCCGGAAAGGCAGTTACAGAATTTTCCCAGATCAGAAAGTGGTGAATAACAGTGAACAGACATTATTAGTAGGCCTACAGAGGCAAAAGAAGAAATACAGAAAGAAATATCAATTATCAAAATATCATGTAGATCAAATTCTACTGAGAAGCAATTTTATTTGGCCTAACGTTTACCCGAGATGTCTCCCTTTTCTATACTTTTGATGCGCGTCCACCATCGGGACGAATTAGGGCAGGTCTAGGCGAAAATAGGCAAGGAAAATGCCTCACGCAGACGGCGCACTACGGACAATTGCTTACGATTTCAGGCATAAGAATGGCATGGTTGGATTCGCTAGAATTTCGGCTACAAATTGATATACATTAGCGCCTGTATAATTCATTTTCAGAAAAGTTATCTAAGAAAAACTGCCTATCGGGCGGATACCGGGCAGGGTACGGTACTGTAGCTGCTGCTGCTCCTATAGTATTAAATACAACCCACTGATCTCTACGGAAAAATCATGTTGTTGTTGTTGTTGTTTTAGTTTTAAGGGCGTGTGTCATTCAATTATGAATATTTACGAATCTTCTGATTCTTGTCCTAAAATCATATATAATTGATGGTTTTTAAAACGGTATCATTTGAATTTCCATTTCCAAGCATTATTTTGAACTGTCCCGAAATTGTTTTCCTTTCTTGAAATCAGACTACAGCCCCAGCCTATTCTTTTCTTATGCATGGGGATATTGAAAGGCCTTGTCCTCTCAGACAAGGATAAATAGCTTATTCAGTATGCTACCTTTAGAGACAATACTTTAAAATAATGCTGTCATTGTTGCAATGTCAGGAATGCTATTATTACCTCTTTGGTAATCCACGTATTTGAAGGGAGGGTCGGATTTGTTTTCTTCAATTCATTAATTGATGCCATATCTGAAAGAGCTGAGTAGTTTGTTACGTAACTATTCAAAAATTGCAGGTGCAAGCTATTGAAAAGCCAAGCTTCCTTTATTCATTGGTGCCCTTTTATAGAATTCGTAGCGTATACTAAATTAATAGACCCGTGTTCTATTCATCATGCTATGTCAGGGCAGTAACCTATTGTCATATCACTTTAAGTTAAAGTCAGTAGTTTGCAGAATAAATGAAAATAACATAAAACATCCCTAATATATCAGTAACTGAAAGAAAAAAATTAGGGGCAATCTTGACAACATCGGACTACAAAAATAATAATAAATATGCCTCCCGAAAGCGTGAAATCAGTAAATCGGCATATTTTGTAAAGTCATTAACATGCAGAAAGTGTTAACAACAAACGAACCAGAGAATGGCACTGAGGCAAAGTGGTCTTGTGGATAAGACTGATCGCATCACAATGTAATGTATCCGGTTCGACTCCCAGCTTCTCCTTTATTTTTTTTATTATTATTTTTCTTCACCTCATGATACTGACTTTCCATCTCTTTTTTAAAGGGGTCACCCCCCACCTTCTAAACAAAGGAGTAAATAACATGTGATACTCTTTTCTTTTTTTTTAAGGGCGACTTTTTGAATTACTTAGTCGTTAGAATACATCTTTTGCTACATCTACAACAATAAGTATCAATATGAAAAAATACATAGAGATTGGCAGTGTGACACATTTAATTTAGTCTAGTGGATAGGCAATTGCCTGGTAACTGGAAGGTATCGGGTTCGACACACAGCAAGTGCTTTAAAAAAAAAAATCTTTGTAATAGAAAAACTTATGTTAAACCCCCTTTTTTTTTATCTCACTCAAAGTCCATACTTATTGCTATTCTTTTAATTGATTGATACAATTTTTTTAATTTTTTTTTTTTTTTTGGGGGGGGGGCCGGGGGGGGGGGGTAGCTGGCGGTCGGTAGCGGTAGCCACAGAGCCATGTTCATTTTTAAAACAAGATTCAAGAGCATCTTATTGCCAGGTCAACAACGTTTTTTTACATTTTCAATCCTAATTTCCTCGTTTAAATCACTCTCTACTGTCCCGTACTATCCTTTTCCAGTCTGTATACAACTTATTTGTAGCATGCATGCAATGAACGGTGTTTTACTCCTCCTATAAATTTAATAAAAGCGCCCTAATCTTGCACGAGGTGAGACAAAGGGCCTTTTACATTTGAAAGCATTCACCCCACCTCGCCTGTATACCCGAGCAAAATTAAATAGTGCTCAACAATAAAAACCCCAGTCTTGGGTCAAGAGGTCTATATTTGTTTGTTTATTTAGTTATTTGTTTTAATTGACAGTGTACTATTACATATCAGGTATATTAGATACTCTGTTTTAAATACAATCAATTAGACTGTCGAGCAATGAATTATCTTCTGATTCTTGTCCTAAAATCATATCTAATTACTGGTTTTTAAAACGGTATCATTTGAATTTCCATTTCCCAGCATTATTTTGAACTGTCCCGAAATTGTTTTCCTTTCTTGAAATCAGACTACAGCCCCAGCCTAATCTTTTCTTATGCATGGGGATATTGAAAGGCCTTGTCCTCTCAGACAAGGATAAATAGCTTATTCAGCAGGCTACCTTTAGGGACAATACTTTAAAATAATGCTGTCATTGTTGCAATGTCAGGAATGCTATTATTACCTCTTTGGTAATCCACGTATTTGCCAAAAGTATTCGCTCAATGAAGGGAGGGTCGGATTTTTTTTCTTCAATTCATTAATTGATGCCATGTCTGAAAGAGCTGAGTAGTTTGTTACGTAACTATTCAAAAATTGCAGGTGCAAGCTATTGAAAAGCCAAGCTTCCTTTATTCATTGGTGCCCTTTTATAGAATTCGTAGCGTATACTAAATTGAATAGACCCGTGTTCTATTCATTATGCAATGTCAGGGCAGTAACCTATTGTCATATCACTTTAAGTTAAAGTCAGTAGTTTGCAAAATAAATGAAAATAACATAAAACCTCCCTAATATATCAGTAACTGAAAGAAAAAAATTAGGGGCAATCTTGACAACATCGGACTACAAAAAAAATAATAAATATGCCTCCCGAAAGCGTGAAATCAGTAAATCGGCATATTTTGTAAAGTCATTAACAGCTAGCTGGCAATCGACAGCTAGCTGGCAATCGACAGCGTAGCCTGGCGGCGGTAGCGGGTAGCCCCAAAGCCATGTCCATTTAAAAAAGCATTCAAGAGCCTCTTATTGCTAGGTTTACAACGTTGTTTTACATTTGCAATTATAATTTCCTAGTTTTATTCACTCTCTACAGTCCCGTACTATCCCTTTTTCAGTCTGTAAACAACTTTGCAACACGAAAACAATGATGAACAGGGTTTTACTTCTCGTATAAATTTATTAGAAGTGCCCTATATCATTTTGCACGAAGTGATACAAAGGGCCTTTCAAATTTAAGTCTATTGAAAGCATTCCCCCACCTAGCCTGTATGACCGAGCAGAATCATTTAGTGCTCAACAATAAAAATCCACAGTCTTGGCTAAAGAGGTCCATTATTTGTTTGTTTATTTAGTTATTTTATTTAATTGACATTGTACAGTACTATTAAATATCAGGTATATTGGATGCTCTGTTTTAAATACAGTCAAGATTGCCGAGCAATGAATTACATCCTGCTTCTTGTCCTCAAACCATATCTTTCTGGTTTTTAAAACGGTATCATTTGAATTTCCATTTCCAAGCATTATTTTGAACTGTCCCGAAATTGGTTTCCTTTCTTGAAATCAGACTACAGCCCCAGTCTAAAGTGCTTGTCCTCCCAGACAAGGACAAAGAGCCTCTTCGGTAGGTTTAGGGACAATGCATCAAAATAACGCGGTCATTGTTGCAATGTCAGGAATGCTATTATTACCTCCTCTTTGGTAATCCTCGCATTTGACCAAACAAAATTCACTCAATGAAGGGAGGGTCAGGTTTGTTTTCAATTCACTAATATTATTGATGCCATGTCAGAAAGAGCTGAGTAGTTTGTTACGTAACTATTCAAAAATTGCAGGTGCAAGCTATTGAAAACAGAATCGAATAGCCAAGCTTCCCTATTCATTGGTGCCCTGTTATAGAATTCGTAGCATATACTGAATTGAATAGACCCGTGTTCTATTCATTATACTATGTGAGGGCAGTGGCCTCTTGTCATATCACTTTAAGTTTAAGTCAGCAGTTTGCAAATTAAATGAAATAAACATAAAACCTCACTATTATATCAGTAATATCAGTAACTGAAAGAAAAAAAATACGGGCAATCTTGACAACATCGGACTACAAAAATGATGATAATAATGCATCCCGAAAGCGTCAAATCAGTAAATCGGCACATTTTGTAAAGTCATTAGCATGCAGAAAGTGTTAACAACAAAAAGCGAACCAGTTATCACGGTGAGGCAAAATGGTCTTGTGGATAAAAGTGATCACTTCACAATGCAATGAACTCGGTTCGAGTCTCAGTTTCTCCTTTATATAAACCCATGTTATTTTTTTTTCTTCACTCCATAATATTGACTTGTCATCTCTTTTTTAAAGGGGACACCCCCCCCCCCTCAACAAAGAAAAAATAGCATGTAATACTCTTTCTTTAACAAGCGACTCTCTGAATTAGTCAGAAAACATCTTTTGCTACATCTACAACAATTAGTGTAAGTATGAAGAATACATGAAGATTAGCAATGTGACACTTTAGTCTAGTGGGTAGGCAATCGTCTGATAACTGGAAGGTATCGGGTTCGACCCCCAGCTGTTGCGTTTTTTTCTTTTGCTACATCTATAACAATAAGTATAAGTATGAAAAAAAAACATGGAGATTAGCAATGTGACACTTTAGTCTAGTGGGTAGGCAATCGCCTGGTAACTGGAAGGTATCGGGTTCGACCCCCAGCTGTTGCGTTTTTTTCTTTTGCTACATCTACAACAATAAGTATAAGTATGAAGAAAAAAAACATGGAGATTAGCAATGTGACACTTTAGTCTAGTGGGTAGGCAATCGCCTGGTAACTGGAAGGTATCGGGTTCGACACCCAGCTGTTGCTTTTTTTTTAATCTTTGAAAAAGAAAAACTGATGTCAAACCCATTTTGATCTCACTCAAAGTCCATATTTATTGCTATTCTCTTAATTAATCTATACAATGAGCTTGCAATTAACTTGTAAGCAAGGTAAAGTATTATATTTACGAAGTACAAGAAGGACAGGAATCCTGTTTTATCTATTTATCAAACATTATTACATTCAATACTTTTTCAGTCCCAATAAGAGAGAGAGAGAGAGAGAGAAAGAGAAAGAGAGCCAGAAAGAGACAAGTGAAGAGAACCCAATACACCTCATCAGTGTAATAAAGTCTGATGATCTTAATCTACATACTTACTTCAAATATTTTGCCGGGCAGATATTATTATTTATAAAAACAAACCAATTTTGGAGTTTTATAATAATATTATTGTTGTTGTTGTTGTTGATGTAAAACAATGAGAAAATAGGGACCTTTTGCGGGGGGGGGGGAGCAATGTAGAAAAAAACTACAGGGGAGCCTTGGGATTTTTATTGGGGGGGGGGGGGTGGGTATCGGCGCGGATTCAGGATTTCTTAGGGGGGGCCCAAACTTGAAATCAATTTGAAATTTAATGTGCTGAAATAAAAAAAAATCGTGCCGGCCGATATTTCACTCAGTGGTAGAGGGGGAAGGGGAGGGGGGGGGGGGGGGGGGGGTAGAGAGCACTATTTTTTTGTTTGGCCGTCGAAAATTTGAAAAATCACCCCCCCCCCCCCCCCACATTAATCGCCAGGGGGGTCCCATCTAGACAGCAATCGACAGCTAGCTGGCAATCGACAGCTAGCTGGCAATCGACAGCTAGCTGGCAATCGACAGCTAGCTGGCAATCGACAGCGTAGCCTTGCGGCGGTAGCGGGTAGCCCCAAAGCCATGTCCATTTAAAAACTGCATTCAAGAGCCTCTTATTGCTAGGTTTACAACGTTGTTTTACATTTGCAATTATAATTTCCTAGTTTTATTCACTCTCTACAGTCCCGTACTATCCCTTTTTCAGTCTGTAAACAACTTTGCAACACGAAAACAATGATGAACAGGGTTTTACTTCTCGTATAAATTTATTAGAAGTGCCCTATGTCATTTTGCACGAAGTGATACAAAGGGCCTTTCAAATTTAAGTCTATTGAAAGCATTCCCCCACCTAGCCTGTATGACCGAGCAGAATCATTTAGTGCTCAACAATAAAAATCCACAGTCTTGGCTAAAGAGGTCCATTATTTGTTTGTTTATTTAGTTATTTTATTTAATTGACATTGTACAGTACTATTAAATATCAGGTATATTGGATGCTCTGTTTTAAATACAGTCAAGATTGCCGAGCAATGAATTACATCCTGCTTCTTGTCCTCAAACCATATCTTTCTGGTTTTTAAAACGGTATCATTTGAATTTCCATTTCCAAGCATTATTTTGAACTGTCCCGAAATTGGTTTCCTTTCTTGAAATCAGACTACAGCCCCAGTCTAAAGTGCTTGTCCTCCCAGACAAGGACAAAGAGCCTCTTCGGTAGGTTTAGGGACAATGCATCAAAATAACGCGGTCATTGTTGCAATGTCAGGAATGCTATTATTACCTCCTCTTTGGTAATCCTCGCATTTGACCAAACAAAAGTCACTCAATGAAGGGAGGGTCAGGTTTGTTTTCAATTCACTAATATTATTGATGCCATGTCAGAAAGAGCTGAGTAGTTTGTTACGTAACTATTCAAAAATTGCAGGTGCAAGCTATTGAAAACAGAATCGAATAGCCAAGCTTCCCTATTCATTGGTGCCCTGTTATAGAATTCGTAGCATATACTGAATTGAATAGACCCGTGTTCTATTCATTATACTATGTGAGGGCAGTGGCCTCTTGTCATATCACTTTAAGTTTAAGTCAGCAGTTTGCAAATTAAATGAAATAAACATAAAACCTCACTATTATATCAGTAATATCAGTAACTGAAAGAAAAAAAATACGGGCAATCTTGACAACATCGGACTACAAAAATGATGATAATAATGCATCCCGAAAGCGTCAAATCAGTAAATCGGCACATTTTGTAAAGTCATTAGCATGCAGAAAGTGTTAACAACAAAAGCGAACCAGTTATCACGGTGAGGCAAAATGGTCTTGTGGATAAAAGTGATCACTTCACAATGCAATGTACTCGGTTCGAGTCTCAGTTTCTCCTTTATATAAACCCATGTTATTTTTTTTTCTTCACTCCATAATATTGACTTGTCATCTCTTTTTTAAAGGGGACACCACCCCCCCCCCTCAACAAAGAAAAAATAGCATGTAATACTCTTTCTTTAACAAGCGACTCTCTGAATTAGTCAGAAAACATCTTTTGCTACATCTACAACAATTAGTGTAAGTATGAAGAATACATGAAGATTAGCAATGTGACACTTTAGTCTAGTGGGTAGGCAATCGTCTGATAACTGGAAGGTATCGGGTTCGACCCCCAGCTGTTGCGTTTTTTTCTTTTGCTACATCTACAACAATAAGTATAAGTATGAAAAAAAAACATGGAGATTAGCAATGTGACACTTTAGTCTAGTGGGTAGGCAATCGCCTGGTAACTGGAAGGTATCGGGTTCGACCCCCAGCTGTTGCGTTTTTTTCTTTTGCTACATCTACAACAATAAGTATAAGTATGAAGAAAAAAAAACATGGAGATTAGCAATGTGACACTTTAGTCTAGTGGGTAGGCAATCGCCTGGTAACTGGAAGGTATCGGGTTCGACACCCAGCTGTTGCTTTTTTTTTAATCTTTGAAAAAGAAAAACTGATGTCAAACCCATTTTGATCTCACTCAAAGTCCATATTTATTGCTATTCTCTTAATTGATCTATACAATGAGCTTGCAATTAACTTGTAAGCAAGGTAAAGTATTATATTTACGAAGTACAAGAAGGACAGGAATCCTGTTTTATCTATTTATCAAACATTATTACATTCAATACTTTTTCAGTCCCAATAAGAGAGAGAGAGAGAGAGAGAGAAGAGAAAGAGAGCCAGAAAGAGACAAGTGAAGAGAACCCAATACACCTCATCAGTGTAATAAAGTCTGATGATCTTAATCTACATACTTACTTCAAATATTTTGCCGGGCAGATATTATTATTTATAAAAACAAACCAATTTTGGAGTTTTATAATAAATATTATTGTTGTTGTTGTTGTTGATGTAAAACAATGAGAAAATAGGGACCTTTTGCGGGGGGGGGGGGGGAGCAATGTAGAAAAAAACTACAGGGGAGCCTTGGGATTTTTATTTGGGGGGGGGGGGTGGGTATCGGCGCGGATTCAGGATTTCTTAGGGGGGGGGCCCAAACTTGAAATCAATTTGAAATTTAATGTGCTGAAATAAAAAAAAATCGTGCCGGCCGATATTTCACTCAGTGGTAGAGGGGGAGGGGGGAGGGGGGGGGGGGGGGGTAGAGAGCACTATTTTTTTGTTTGGCCGTTGAAAATTTGAAAAAAAATCACCCCCCCCCCCCCCCCACACCAAATTAATCGCCAGGGGGGTACCATCTAGCTGGCAATCGACAGCTAGCTGGCAATCGACAGCTAGCTGGCAATCGACAGCTAGCTGGCAATCGACAGCTAGCTGGCAATCGACAGCTAGCTGGCAATCGACAGCTAGCTGGCAATCGACAGCGTAGCCTGGCGGCGGTAGCGGGTAGCCCCAAAGCCATGTCCATTTAAAAACTGCATTCAAGAGCCTCTTATTGCTAGGTTTACAACGTTGTTTTACATTTGCAATTATAATTTCCTAGTTTTATTCACTCTCTACAGTCCCGTACTATCCCTTTTTCAGTCTGTAAACAACTTTGCAACACGAAAAACATGATGAACAGGGTTTTACTTCTCGTATAAATTTATTAGAAGTGCCCTATGTCATTTTGCACGAAGTGATACAAAGGGCCTTTCAAATTTAAGTCTATTGAAAGCATTCCCCCACCTAGCCTGTATGACCGAGCAGAATCATTTAGTGCTCAACAATAAAAATCCACAGTCTTGGCTAAAGAGTCCATTATTTGTTTGTTTATTTAGTTATTTTATTTAATTGACATTGTACAGTACTATAAATATCAGGTATATTGGATGCTCTGTTTTAAATACAGTCAAGATTGCCGAGCAATGAATTACATCCTGCTTCTTGTCCTCAAACCATATCTTTCTGGTTTTTAAAACGGTATCATTTGAATTTCCATTTCCAAGCATTATTTTGAACTGTCCCGAAATTGGTTTCCTTTCTTGAAATCAGACTACAGTCCCAGTCCTAGACAAGGACAAAGAGCCTCTACATAATAGACTGCGTTCGTAACGCCATTGCTGTTGAATATTAATTTTAGTATTTCGATTGGCATTAAGTCATCTTCATACGCCTGTCCGGCAGTATGGCATTTCGAGGAACTTGTACTTTTCTATCGGTAGCGTACATAGAGATACATACTACTAAGCAAAGAGAGTCGATCATAACACAGTATGTCCTTAGTAGGAGACTAGAGGGCCAACTAAAAATCGTTGACCTTTGACATTTCATAGGTTTTGCATTGGATGAATTATTGGGGTTTTTTGTCCATTTGAAACGACGGTTTGGAGGGTCAATGAATATTCATGAGCAATGAAGTAACAAATTACGCCAAATACTGTTCGTTGATTGGCCATCGACAAAATGATTTTTAGGTTAGGTCATGCATAAAACATTTTTTCATTCAGAATTCCTACGATTTGAGCACGAAATGGCGGTGTATGAACTGCGACTTTCAAGTTATTCAATACGAACAATGAAACATTTTTCTTTTAAGTGATTTTCTATTATAATAGAAGTTTGTCAAGTACATCTTAGTGAAGCAGAAATCTTCAGGCGAACATTGACATCGAAGTGATACCCTATGAATCAAGGAAAAGTAAGTAAAGATCCATTTTGTTTGAAGGTCTCTGAAAATTATTGTGATGTGTTCGTCATTGCACGTGAGCGGCTCCCGCATTGTCACAACGTATTACCCGGTTAACCCCTACCCCATCCTCTTTTCTTTCTTCTGACCAAAGAGTATTAACTGATTGAAATGAACTCTAATTTAAGTCATCGACGTAATATGTTTAGAAACAATCAGATTTTACCGTAGGTTATTTCATTAGAGCGCATCTCATAATTTTTTTAAGTCAGTTCATAGCTTGATTACCGATAGTAATCGGTCGTAGATGTGACCGGTGTAGGACTGCGCAAAGGCTCATTGCTAGTCCAAGCCGATGATATCTCGTCCAGCAGAATGTGATTTTCAATCCGCCGGTGCTAGCGGCTGAAACACCAAGAAGCGACTGCGTTTCCGAGCTGGCGCGGCTATGATTACAGTGTGTTAGTGTTACAGTAAAGCTAGATCTAGACTAGTATTCATAGCATATTCTAGCCTGAATTTTCTGTCTCTTTCGTTCGTTAGCCTCTGATTTGGGTAGGGTCGGCTCCTTCTCTTTAGACGGACCCTACCCAAATTTGAGGCTAACGAACGAAAGAGACAGAAAAATTCGGGCCATGCAGGCCTAATTTAGATCTAGCACAGTTGCACTGTTTAAGGATTAGATCAGAGTCTATAGAGTTCTAGACTAAACAGCATTTAACCCCGAATCTAGTATAGATCTAGGCCTAGATCTAGGG